>NC_056731.1:1432844785-1433079785 GCF_019279795.1 Protopterus annectens | reverse complement strand
TAAATACAGGTATGACAGGCTGCAGGTGTTATTGCAACATATGTTGAGAATTGCTGTCAAACACTGTGGGTGAGGTGCTAGAATGAGAGGTTTGTTTTCATATACATTCCCTGACTATGTACACATTTGACTATCAGTTATATGTCATTGACAGCTGCCTACATTCCTTGGATCATCTCACTGAACTTTTAGGGGAACAGGGTACCAAGCTGGTGATATGGGCCATTTATCTGGATATACTGGACAGATTGGAACAGTTGTGGGGTATAAATATGCATACAACTTACAATTTGAACATTCAAGCAAATTCTGTACAGTTGTTGGGTGTAATTATGCATACATCTTTCTATCTGAACATTGTGTCACAGTCTGTACGGTTGTGGGGTATGATTGTGCATACAACTTAGTAGCACTCCTAGGAGTCAAACCCCTACTGTGTGTGACAAAATATATTGCTAACATCACAGTACACTCTGCTATCAGGGAATTGATGTGCAGCTTTTGACTGTTTTCTATCTAAGTCTCCCTAACTTGTATGATAATGCTGACCTCTTGGCAATTCCAACATCGTTATGCAGAACTTCATACGCATTTTATCTGCATACTACCATGGTGTGCGTGACACAGCTTAAGATACAACAGTACTATTTATAGTATGGAACAGTTTGCAAACATATGAGAGAAGAGTAAACAGAAGCACTTCAGGGGTTATACCTTTATTCACAGACTATTAACACATTTATTTCTACTGGTACAACACTTTCTAAGGCTCTTATAATCTTTGTTATGATAGTACATGCAGACTGATTACTAACCTGCATCACAACGCAGTCTTTGCAGCCTAGCATCATGGGCTTGCTGCTTTGCAGCCCACTCATCAGCAGCTGTCAGAGAAATGCATTGATATTTAGCCATACCTATCCATAGTATACTCAAGCTAGGCAATTTGTTACTACTTAGTAAAATGTGCACTTGCTCAGTTCTGGGGCATTGGCCATCTACTGACACTCCTGGATCCACTGTTCTAGGACATCCCCCCTCTGCAGCTTCAGGTCAGCATGGCGGTGCCTGACCTGCTCACCAGTCTGGGGGATACCTGTGGCACTGGTGAGGTCACAGGTGAGACTGTCCCAGGCCTCTGTTTTGTACTGCGAGCCCTGGTACTGGCCCTGCAGTAGTCTCTGATCACGGTGTTTTACCAGGAGCCATACCATGAATTTTGACTCCTGAATGCCCTAGCGCTGTGCTCTGAATTGAGTGCCTTCACCCACACCAGCCATTCTGCCTGCAGTAGGAAGCTACAAGCAGTTATGAGACATATTTCCACCTGTGGGGTTTAAATACGGCCATTTTCCCACACTTTGCCATGAGTGGCCAGTTTTGAAAAGGCTAAGCTATGGGCACACCTGCTTACATAAGGTGGCACTGTTTAAAGAGGTATACCATTATGGAGATTGAATTGGCTCCCCTACACATTGCTTACACTTACTAACATGACCTGTGCTGCGGTTAGCATTGCTTCATAGTTGATTATCACTATATTTGTCATTTGGCAATGATTTATTCTTCATTACAGGTTATATATGTGTCTGGTATCCGTGATTCATGTGTACATACACTGTATGGGGTCCTGGGAACATCAATACTTTATTACCATACCACCTCAAATCTATGCTTACTGCAATACTCCAGTTCACATATTTATGTTCTGTGCCAGGTTATCCAACATCACACTGTACAGAGATTGAGTTCACATGTTTTGTTTGATTTTCCTGTGGTGAGGATTAGTTTGCTGATACCTCATGCATATCTATTGCTATGATGGCTTAGTGGTTAATTACTGTAACTATAGTGTACAGGGTCCTGTGTTTGTGCCTTGCAGAAGCAGTTTATTTTGTAGCTGGGCAGAACATGGGCCATTGGATCCAGAGTGATTAAGGCACTTTAAAGCAATTGTAAGCAGGTTTGCATGGGTTTGTGCAACAGTAGGCTGCACTGCTAACCTCCGGTTACAGTTCTTACACTCAGTTAGCTTCTACTTTGCTTAACTGTATAGGCAATGCTTACCCCCGTGCAAATGCACTTAAATATGATTACTAGTGCTTATATATGCTTACTACTGCTTATTTGTGCTTAAACCTGCTTACTAGTGCCTTATTCGTTATGATACTGACACTTCACATGTACATTTCATGCAGTACTCCAGTTCACATTTAAATGTTATTATGTAGGTTATACGGCAAAAAGATGTAAAATTATGTCCATATACAGATTTCACATGGAAAATGATATGTGCTGTAGTGGGACTCAAACCGGGAATGCCTGTTCATTAGGTGGATGCTCTAATTGCTGCGCTGTGTTATTTGTGTATACATCCCTTGTTATCCTCTTCAGCTTTTTCAGCTGCTTTAACCATAGCTAGGCGATGGGCACACCCGCGCTCCTACAGTTAGCTGCACTTGGGGTTTTAAAAAAATAAATAAAAGGGTCTCTTCATTTTATTTAAATGTACTGTTGCTGTTGAACACATGGGGACTGTTGGTGGAGATATGTGGACACCTATGAGTGGTCTCGCTCATTTATTTACACTTTCTTCTGTTCTACTTTGCAGGGGCATGTTTATTCTGAAAGCTCTGCTCTCAGACACTCCCCCTGAACTCATCCACACTCCGTGTAGCATTAGGAGTTCAGGCAGCGCGACTTCATTAATATGCATGGCGCACTGCCATCCTCCTCTTAAACTGCCGCTTCCGTGCAGGACTAGATTAGTCCTGCATGGAAGTTTAGTAAATCCGGTGTTATGTCTTTTGTTGCTATACAAAATAAATACATTTGAAAGAGAGCCTCTCCAAACACAGCATGCTAGGTGACCACCTAGTTGGCCTTTGAGTATGGCCATCCCTGGTGTTTGTATTTTCTTTCCAGTACAAGTTTTATTAAAATCACATTCCAAGTATACAATTAAAATATATTCTTTATATAATCAAAAGCATACTTAGTTAAACAGTTTCTGATTATTCATATACTATAAATTCACATTGCTTACAAATGCATCATTCCCTTTGACACAGCAACTAATGTATAGAGTTAATATATATCTCATAGTACTATCCACAAATCAGAATGGAAACTGATGTTGCTGAGATTTTAAATAATATAGAAATGTATATAAACATCAGAAACTTGATGTTATGTGACAGTCATTTCTTTAATTTCTGTTTTATTTGTTGCTTTCTATTACCCAAATTAATCCATTTAATTCTGTTTACCTGGGTGGTCTCACTGTATATGTTCATTTATCAAAGTTCTTCAATGTAATATTCAGTAATTTTTCTATAAGCATGTGAAGATATCTAATCACTTAAGACCCATCAAAGATGTCACCTTTGAACTGTACAACTTCAGAGTTACCTTATTGCTGAATTCCAGATTAACAGCCTGCTGGCTATATCTTTATAGATCTGTTTAAGGGAAGAAGTTGACCTGCTTGTTTAATTTTTATGATTTTCTTTTTAATCACTTTTGACTGCCACCGGGCCTCTAAATACACACAAAAGAGTATCACAGGTAGATTTCTTGAATGACCCCTCTAACAAATGTATCTGTAGTATCTGAGGTTCATATGTAACTGGTAAAATTCAGCAGCTAGTTAGAACAGTTAAACTTGGGTGCCTTCTTTGAAACAGTCACCAAAGCCATGGATGAGGGCAAGACAGGGCACACCACCTACCTTTACCTAGCCAAAGCCTTCAACACTATTCTCAACTCAGGCATAATAGATAAACTCTCCCAGCAAGCCTTCGACCCATATGCTACCAGATGGGTAGCTAACTGGCTCACTGATCACTCAGTCAAACTAGGGGAAGCCATCTCTAGTAGTAGAACCATAACAAGTGGCGTACCCCAAGGATCAGTCTTGGGGCCTTTACTCTTTGAGATATACTTTTCTGAGGTGCAAGCCAAAACCAGTGGTGTGCGGCTGAGCATGTTTGCAGATGACTGCAAGCTGGGTACTGTCATAAATTCCCCTAGTGAGGTAAACATCCTCCAGGAGAGCATTAACCAGACAAATGACGTGCCAGAAGCATGGCCTCAAACTGAATGCCAAGAAATGCATCATTATTCCCTTTGGGGAAAATGTTGTCCCCACTAATTATCACATTAATAACAATATACTAAGTATGCAATCAGTTGTGAGGGACTTGGGCAGCCAGGTTGATAGCAACCTGACTTTTGACCAGCATGTTGCCTCCACTGTACAGAAGGCTTTCTACATGGCTCACCTCATAATTAGGGGTATTTCATCCAGGAACAAGAAAGTCATAACATTCCTGTACTCCTCTCTTATCACACCCATTATTGAGTACACTGCCCCCTTCAGCATGTACCTTGCCAAACACATGCAGCAGTTGAGAGGCCACAGAGTTTCCTGACCAGGAAAATCCAGGGTTTCAAACAACTATCCTATAGAGATAGGCTAAAAGCCCTGTTCCTATACTCAGTCTCGTACAGACTGCTCAGAGGTGACCTGTGTCTGGCATACAAGGCCATCTTAGAATCAGCCTTGATGGAGTTGCTGCATATCCGTAAGTCAAACACCACAAGTGCAACCTGCCCTCAAAGTCTCAACCTGGTCTGTGACATTAATAGAACTTGTTGACGGGATAGATTTTTGTCCCAACAACTCCCCCCATCTATGGAATAGACTTCCTCTCCATGTCAAGCAAAGTACATCACTAGCCCTCTTTAAGAGGAACCTGGATGACTGGATGGGTAACAGAAAATATGCCCCTGGGATCCCAACTGTGTCCCTGCTGGACAGGGAAAACAGGTGCTGACTTTGTGGGAACATGGGTGAAATTCTTGGCTAGGCTTATAAGGGCCTCCAGTCCAATAGCCTAGCATTGTCCTATGAACCTATGAGCCTATGAACTATATAGCCACACTCTGAACCTTTAATATTTTGTAGAAGGTTGCATTTCAGTTAAAAAAAACTGTCTTTTATACAATCCCTGGGGCTCAGTTATTGAATAGCTGGAAAAAAATCACCATGACACATGTATTTAGTATATCACTTAATACCTCAAGAAGAGGGACAGTGTCTGATGTCCTGGAAGAAAGGGGAATTTGGTGTCAGTAGAGGAGCTGTGTTGACAATGGGTTCCTGGAAGCAGGTGTATTGGTGTGTAACTGCCAAAAAGAGACATGGGGTAAGTGTTACAGAAAAGGGAGAAGCAATGTCACATGTTGTGGACAGAAGTAATCTACCGTGGATGGCTCTGATATTAAATAAAGAAATAAGTGAGGCTTTTGAAATAGTCATGCTATTGTTACTCACTTGCAGATACAATTAAAGTAACTAAACAAGGCCCTAGGAAGATGCAGTGTTTAACTGCTAGTGCCAAGGAAATAATCTAATTACAGTCAGTTAGAATAGAAATGTTATACTAACTGACGCTCATAAGTGGGTGCATAGGTTGCTTATAAAAAAAAAAAGAAATGAAGTGAAAGAAGTTAGAAGAGGTTGGACTGCAACATTTTATCATTATGTGGGTTATACTGCATAAATGAGTCTCATATTATGGGGAGAAAATTTATTTATTTATCTAACTATGGAACATGGTCACTCATATCATCAAACCTCATTTTACAGAATACGCCACAGCATATTTAACAAAACATACAAAACCCACTCATGTTATTGATGTAGCAGGTTATTACAACTATAATTTCTGCAGTAATGCATAATAATGCTCAAAAAAATAACAGTGTCAACAGGAAAACATAATGGCATTCAGGAGTCACTTGAATGCTATGTTTACAGTTTAGTGGCTTATTACAAATATTCTTAGGACACTCAGAAGTATTTTGCAGAAAACTAAACTAGAATTGCAAAATATGGTTTGTTCATGGTATATTACCTTGTAAATGTTTTGTATCTGGACCTTAACATTGTACCACTGACATTGCACTGTATTACTTATTCACTCATTTGGTAATAGTAGCTTTCTTGTTGTGCCAGCATTGCAGATGTACAACTACTAGAGCATGCTGGAGTTTGATAATTTACCTATGCTTATACATCATGCTGATATTAGCAGAAGTGTTAGCGGAAATGAGGATTCATGCAGCCCTACCTGGGAGTATTTCTGGGTATCTTGAATTATGGCTCAGCACCCATTCCTACTACTTGCAACTTCTTGGCTTGAGAAATCACATCAAGGTTACTAGAAAAATGTTCTTCTTGAAGCCCAGCATATAAAGTGGCAGACATATAACACAGCAACTAGCATGCATGGCATGGTCAGTGAAACTGTCTGTGCTAGGCACAGGCTTAGCTTCTCAGCTTCCAGTGCGCATGTGCTCTTGTCATAGCCTGACATTCGTGTTAACTGTAGTAGAATTACTGAGAATGCCACAGTAGGGTGTGACATGTGCATTATGCACCTGAGTCACACTCATCACTGTCACTGTAATATGCTAACTATGTACTGTCTAATTACAATCCCACTGCCAATATTATAGTGGAAAATAGGCTCAGTACTGTGATGGCATTGTTTTAGTTATCCTGCCCTTTTCATGAATTGATTGTTTTCTTCCTTACTGCCCCCAAGGATTTTCTTAGTTGCCCAAGGCAAAGTACAAGCCTCAACACAAAGTACCATGGCAGGTCTGGAAATGCCATAGCTTTAGACCAAATAGTTCCCATGCAAACTGCTGTGAGAACATAGCAAATGTTCTTATTCCATGCCTAGCAAGCAGCCAGTTAATCCTGCTTGGCTAGTAGATTCACGTCAATTGTTTCTTAACAGGTGCTGAAATAATACAAAAGAGTGTAGTCGTGTTTTGGCCAGGAAAGGGCTAGTTTCAGTTAGATTGCATGAATTGTGAATGGAGCTGTAGGCTTGCCTGCAGTAAAATGATTTTATGAATTTAACATTCATGAGAAATAAATGACAGTCTGTTTCACTTCTATGGGGTGTTCTTGTACTATAAAGCACTGAGATATTCTTGGACCTATAGTTCCTTAAATATCTAACATTTTTATCAAGGTTTATGAGTAATCACAGAGAGTGAATCTAAGTTGAAAAACTATGCAGTATCTTTTCTAAAAATAGACCTTTGAAAAATAAAGCTTTACTCCAAAAAATACAGGGCATCAATGAATATTCGAGCAAGTACTGAAACATTGAATGAACTTTAACAGTGTCTCATAAATGCAAATTTCATAGGCAGAGGGCCAGATTCTGAAAGAGCTGCTGTTAGAGTAAGTGACTTACTCAGGTGTAAGCCTACCCTGATTCCAAAAGACTAATTATTGGTGTGTGACTTACTTCATAGACAGATCTTACACCCAGGGGTAATGTGGACAATTTTGCAAAAGACTACCTCAGGTGACTTTACTCCATTATAATACACTGGATTAAGCCACTTACATTCAGGCCAAGTCTTTTGGATTTGGGCCTAGACTTTCTAGCAAAAGGTGCATCTAATGCCATCAGGTAGTCCTACAGAGAAAGTTTGGTTCATTTTGTTTTTTCTTTACTTTGAAACACTGGTGATATGTATACATATTTCCATTCAAAACACTACATAGCAGTCCAGCATTGGTCTTCAACTATGAATTGCTGAACATACTTTCAATACAGAGCAGACATTTGTTACACTGAGAAAGATGTTTGAGCCTATTCTGCAACTTAAAGGTGATTTGAAGCTGCTGTGTATTATAACTTGCATGCTAAAATCTGACTGGCAAATTTATGGTACTTCTAGTAATATTCGGCAACTTCTCTTGAAAAAAAAAATATAATAATAGCAAGTGTCATTTTTTTTATCAAAGCATACTTCAGGTGAATTTAGTGATCCAACATTTGAGGACAACATTTTAATTTAAAACTTGAAATAAAAGTAAAACATTTAACTATGACTCATTTTTAGAAGTTATCAGGTAGAGATGAGTTACAGAGATGGTATACATAATCGTATGTGTACAGATTACATTGTTAATGATCACTGGGTGAAGGCAACTACAGTAGAAAGACCCTCAGACAATAGTAGTTGGATATATGACTCACACAACTTCATCAGCTGCTTATATTTTGGGGTACTTTGCATACCTGTAGAGAAGGTGTGACAGGTATGTAGTGGCTAGTCATTGTAAAGGGGTTTCTGAATAAGGATTCCCCATGACATCCCTTGTGCCAGGCTAAAGCACTGAATAAGAGACTTGTGCCAGGTAGAAAGGATTAATAAATCTCAATGTAATGTTTATAAAAGGAAACATTTAAAGCATTGGCATTTATCAGATCTTCATAATACAGTACCCAAGAAGGCTTCAGCAGTCACTCTTGTTGATTGACTGAAATTTGTTTCATTTGCTGGTAGTCAGAATTTATAAATAACAGAAAAGTTCAGTATTTGTGTGAGCACAAGCAAACCTGCTAAATATAGATATACATGCTTTAGCATCTTATTTCTAAATGGCAATTATGTGTTTCTTATGTGTTTCTTAAATTCTATTATGTGCTGTGTACGTGTGTGCACACCCATGTGTGAATGTGCATATGATTATATATGTGTATGTCTGAGCATGTGTGATTGTGTTTATGCCTGTGTGCACACATGCATGTATTCACTGATATGCATGTATATATTTATATACCATAATGTTGAACATCATGCTGATAATATTTAGATAAAGGAAGGAAATATATTGTTGAGAGATAGGGATGATTATAGGGCTGGCAAGGCCTTCATGTAATCAGGGGTTAGTGGATCTGGACAGGCTACAATCCATCATAAACAGGCTAGTGCTAATCATGCAGTTCTAATTGCAGTTCCCCCTCATCTTCTTTTTTATTTGGAAGAGTCTCTATTATGGCAGTCAGAGAGGTTAGTCAGCAAGAAAAAGGGGCATTTCTTTCACAAACAGTTTCAGGATGTATATCCCACCTGATCCAACAGGAATGGTCAAATATATTGAATCCTAGTGACATTTGCATTGCAGAATCAGACAAGAATACTGTTTTTTTTCCTATTTGTTTTTTAACATTTACTACTTTAGTGACTGTATTATCACTCATTTTCATATATCACTATTCAAAAGGATTTTCCTTTATTCCTGTTAAATGTTTCAGTTATGTTGATGCTGTCATGGAGCTCAAATTATCACAAATAAGTTTACTGTATGAAGAAAATGATATGTTACACATAGGGAGTTCCAGGCAGTCTATGGAATTCATCATTACACCCTCATCACAGTAAATTTGAAAAAGTATCTATCTTGGATTTTAGGATTTTAAGTGATAACCAACCCAATGTAAATTTTGGAATTTGACCATTGATGAACAATGGGCTTTATGAGAATTGTCTTGTAATTGTAAGATTAGACTTATGAAGACCAACAAATGATGGTGCTGTTTATGAACACTATTGATTACTCATGTATGATTTATGATGTATTATATTTTTTATGAAACATCCTCAATGAATGGACTTCATCGGGTATATCAAAATATAGAAATGGCACTTGTAGATCTTTTGAATGATGGTAAGATCACACAGGAGGGATATACGTTTTTGATGGTAAATCACCCAGTAGGAATATAAGTATTTGATGGTTAAAAAAAAAAAAAAAGATACGGAGCATATTTGGCAATCTAAAGTCCACAAAAATGTCTTGGACCCTTTCTTGTGGCCAGTTATTTCTGCACAAAGGCCTAAGACTGAATCCTTGGTAGTTTATGTAGACAAGAGGATAAAACCTTTTGTGAGCAGGTTCCCTAGAATCCTCAAGGATTCCTGGGATTTTTTTGGACAAGCTGAGAGAAGTTTAATTTGCTGAGAGTGAATAATTAGTGACCAGTGACATCAAAAACCTGTTCACTGTTATTCAACAAGTTGAGGGTCTTGAGTGGTTCAGAGATATGATTACTTTTTCATTAATTTGTCCACTGGTGTTATCAGGAATATTTGAGGGTTGTTTAACTTTTTGTTGTCCAACAAGTATTTCTCATTCAGTGGGGAACTTTCCAAATAGATCTCAGGGGTAGAAAGGGGCACAGAAAGCGTTCCCTTGATTTCCAATATTGTTTTAAGTCACTGGGAAAATCAGTTCGTTTACAATGGTGTTTACAAACATAATTTAAGTATTTTATGCACTTCGTGGATGATATTTTAATTATTTGTTAAGGGGACACTGAGGATTTGGAGGATTTCTTTCAATATTTACACTCTTCTAGTTTGTGGGAGTTTGCCTTCAATATCGTTTGAGAATCCATATCCATTGTGGATGTCCAGATGACTAAGACTTTCAGTATGTTCTGGTCTTCTTTAAGTATCTTCAGAAAGCCGACATACTCCAATTAGTTTGTCCATTTTAACAGTGTCTACAATTTTAGCCATAAGAAGGGCATTGTTAAGTTTAGTTCATTAGATATTCAATGATTATATCTGATGATAAGGCTTTTTATGAACAGTCATATTCTGGCCTTTATGTTTTTAGATATGGTATATCTCAACAAGTTGGTGCAGAAGGATTTTGGGTACTTACGTATTATCGCAACCACATTGCAAAAGTGGTCCGACATAAACATACACAGGTTTCGGCAAACGCCTCCGTCAGTATAATCAATGTGTTTGACAGTTGATGGTGGTTGTGACTATACTGTGGAAAGCGTTTGTCGAAAACATCTGAACATAATCCTATTTACCTAGAATTTTTTTTTTCCTTCTGCAATTCCGGTTTAAAAAAAGTGTAACAGCCGTTACTAATCAACACCCATTGACACTGTAAATCAGGGTACCCATTAAACTGAGGAAACCCATATTCATACTATGCCTATAGATGAGGGTGTTTTAACATATGTGCATCAGTCATCTGGAGTAGCATGTCAGTAAACAATAGTTGCTTACTGTGAAGGACCCGTGAATAAGAAATATAACTGAAATACATCAAAAGTATCAAGTAAGTCACTTCTGAAATAAACTAAAAGATTTGCACTGCAAGTCAGAAAGCAATTTCACTTCAGTTATATATTTTCTGTATTTCAGGTGTGTAACACGGGTACCACTTTGCTTAAACTAGAATTACTCTACCCCATAAAAAGACAACAGAAAGAGGGCACAAAATAAAAATTGCATTTTCTGATGTGAAAGAAGCCCGTAACTGTAGTCATAGTCATTATTTGTTAACCGCAATGTGTAACTGTGCAGCATGGAAAGAGTCAGTTATACAAACAACGGGCTGGTGAGATGGTTGCATGGGTGCGATAATACGTAAGTACTGGATTTTGCATATGTAAGTGATAGGAGGCATAGTGCCCATTTGAAAGATATCCATTGTTGGGGGTGAGTAATATCAGGGTTGCATCCTCCTGCACTATGGTCCTACATCATTTCTTAAACACTCCTGAGTTATATAGAATTATGTCATCCAGTTGGCATATTTTAAATAGGATCTGTCTTGATTTTGTCAAGTTAGACAAAGATTTTAAGACTCTAAATAATTTTGTCACACACCTGGATAAATACGGGTTGATGTCCAAATGTGGTAGTTTCAACCAATGTAGATTTATACATGAGGGCCCCAATGTTATTTTTCCTGGTATTCATCAGTGGTAGCTTGCAGTGGGGGGTGCAATTTCAGCAGCTCAATTGTTGTTTACATTGCATTGTGTATGAGCTGCTCTTGCTTTTACATAAGCAAAACTGAATGTGTTTTAAAAAAACAAACTTATGAGCATTATAGTATCTGTACAGAAAATACAAATAATGCAATTTTTAGATATTCAATTCAGTGTCATAATTTTATTAAGTTTGAGTTTTTATATATTAGAAAAAAGTTTTGAAAGTTGTTAGGGTTGGTGACTGGAAGAACGCGAATTATACTCTCAGATTCTCTTAGCAAGTGATGTTTCTCACAGTATTAATGAGTGTATATCAATAACACCTGTGCTGAAGAGGCAGTCAAATTGTCTGCTTTGCTGAGCAATTGGTGTATTTTGAATTTATGTCTGTATTTAGGGGGATGCTTCTGTTGGTTTTACATTTTCTGATGAAGTTCTGACCACAGAACAAAAGTTTGAGAAATATTAAATACAGCTACTTGTAGAGTATGAGTTCTCTGTGTGTGTTTTTTTAACATTGTAGCATTGGATTTTAGTTTTATATTTATGTACCTGCAAAAATGCTTGCATTTGTGAGTTTAAATGTATTTGCACAAGGTTCATAAAAACTAAAGAGTAAAGAATTAACTATCAACATCATATTAGAGATAGCCTTAGCTACACAGCACCCTTCTTTTTTCCTTCAAGAAACAAGTATTGATTTTTTTTCATACCTGCTATTATTAAGCAAAAATGTAGACCAGTGTAGCAAAACACTGGCATCTTGTAAATGTCATTTATATATATATATATATATATATATATATATATATATATATATATATATATATACATACATACACAGACACACACAGACACACAAACACACACATACACACACACACACACACACACACACACACACACACACACACACACACACACACACACACACACACACACGCACATGCACACATGCACAGATATATTCATCTATCAAACTGCATGTGTGTTGGAAGGTCATTATTCTGACAGCAGTTAGGACTGGCATAACTGCATACAGCAAGCTAGTGCATTATTTAACATTTCTGGCAATTTCCTGCAGTGGTATACCTTAGCTCAAGCAAACAAGTCAGCGCAGACACTGCAGCACATTTTGCAATGTTCATCCCACTTAAAGAAGAAGAGAAATCTCAAATTACTTTTTAAAATGCTGCTTTGCATTATGTTTGCATTCATACTGAGGAACAAAGACAAATGGAAGATAGTACAGATGGTCCCTGCCTATGGGTGCCATGTGAAGCTGATTGCTATTATTGTGTAACATAAAGCATGCCAGGTATCTTTGGAAAGTAAACACATTGTACAGCCTTAAGAAGCTGCATGCTAGTTACTGCCCTGGGGGCTTTCCATACCAGCACAGTACTCAAAGATCTGAGGAGTACCCCTGTACTTTGCATAGTGCAGAAACAATGAGAATTCCAGGTGATGTTGAGGTGCTGCATCATGTGGTTTACTGGAACCTGGATGCTATATTTAGTTGGAGGCCCTTGCAAAACTTGCCATCTGTCCTGCTCTCTCTCTCTCTGGCTGGCACTAGGTAGCAGAACAGTATTTCCGAGATAATGTCTGGGCATCGTTTCTGATTTCTATTAAGAGATTAAGAATGCTATTGGAATCATCTGCTGCATCACTGTTACTATACTCACATGTAATCTGAGTACAAATGGGAATTGCTTAAGTCACATATCTTATTCATAGAGCAATCTCCTTTCCTAAACATATCTAACCAACTATCAAGAGTGTAGATCATTTATGTTGCATGTTTTATTAGGCTAGTGTCATGTTATTGTTTATTTTCTGCTTTGGCATACTGCCTGTTATTGTCTTCCTTTTTTGTTCCTATCCATAGCAGTAATTTTCTTTAAAGGGAGTGTAGGCATGTGGAATGATTTTTCTGCATTATTATGTTGTTGTAAGTCAACTATTTCTTGTGTGAGTAATGTGAAACCATTATCACACTGCATTTCTTTCTCTATAACTATACATACTAACATTTGTTTTTCATAGAATATCTCTAAGTTTTCAAGGACATAATCTAAACAGAAAAAAAGAATCTACTGTAAAAGAATGTTTATCATTCCAAGTCGTATCTGGAAATAGCTTAATTTATAGTGCATTTCATTACATATCTACATTTGTTAACTGGGAAAGTCTGACTTGGAATGAAGCCAATTTTCAGCAGAGGCCCAGAGACAAACACTCCAGATATATGCCTTTGAACATGGGAGGAAACCGGAGCATCCAGAGGAAACACACACAAATGCAGGGAGGACATGCAGACTATACACAGAAGGCACTCTAGTTGAGAATTGAACTGGAGAACCTCTTGCTGTGAGGTGACAACACTACCACTTCACCTCTGTGCCGTCTGGCATATGATAATTAGATAGACTGATAAGTGGTAGACAGATTAGATAGACTGATGATAGATGCATACATACATATATACTTGCATAGCAGGTTGCATACAAACATGCACGTATGGGTGGATGGATGATAGGTCAGGTTACTTTTTTGTTTTTATAAGAGACATTGAAGGTATCCGAAAGATAAGGTACACATAAGTTTCAGGTAACACAGCATCGTGCATTATGAGTAATATAAAAGAAGAGGTAACAGTCAAATTACTAGGTACAGAATATTTCTAGGTTAACAATCATACTGGCTTGTATTCATACCTCTCAACCATACCGAATTCCTTGGTATTTCCTAGTTTAGAGGCTAAAATAATGGGATGCCATGAATTCCTGAGTGGCCCCTTCAAATCACGATTTTTTTCTTTATTTACAATTTTTTCGATAACACTGATGTCATTATGCATTGTCAGTGTATCTTGCAATGTGCATGATGACATCGGCCTTGTGAGACCATGCCTGACCCCTGATTAACTGTGTGTGTTTAGGCAGGTTATTATTTGAAACCACATAGACCACTTCCTTGCAATTTTTTCTTTTGCATTTCAAGTGGCGTGCATATTTGAGAATTGTTTATTGAGTGATAATTGATTAAACTCGTGCACATTAAATGTAGGAAGGGATGTATTTAGCCCTTAGAATGACCCCAAAACCCATTCAGTTGTTCTCATGGAGTGGAGCCAGACATACGAGTGACTTGTGTATTGGGACAGGAACGCAGGTTGTGCAGTGTGCTTATTTTTGATTAAAGTTTTTTGTGTTCAGTCTCCGATGTGTTGATATCTGGGATAGTTGAATACTGGAAAGCCTTTCCTGTAACCCTTACATAATGGGGTGGTGGGAATGTTTGACTAGTATGGTAGAATAAATTGATGGTATGAGATGGTCAAAATGATTTGTTTTTTAATATTCTCAAAAATTTTTGAAAGGGCAACTTTGATTAAATTGCCAAATGTGTTTTATTGTTGCACTAATATTTTATATTTGTTTCCACTATCAGGGCTTAAAGCCTTTTTATTATTTTGATGTATGTTGTCATAAATTGTAATGCATTGACTTTGAGTGGTTTTCTACAGCCTGTGATACAAATGTGTTATAATTCCTCCACATGTTGCGTAACATGGCCACAGAATATACTAGCAAATCAGATGTGGTGGAGACTGGCTATGTGATTTTATTATCCTGTTACAAAAAAGTAGGACATGAGGTAATAAGTTGAATTGTTACTTAAAGGCAAGAAATGTGTATTATTTTATTTGTATTTAAGAAGAGAATGGGAAACGCTGTGTTTCCCATATCAATGGCTATTTACTTATGCATGAAAACAAGCTAGAGGTGATATGAGAGCACCCATTTGATTAAGTTGTGAATACAGACATGACATAAATTGTGATATGCTCCATAGAAAGGATTTGCCTTTGAGTAGACATTTTTTATGCAGCTATTAAGATTATTTAGACATTCCATCTCTCTTATTCACAGATTTTGATTTACAGTTTTGCCAAAAGCATCAGACAGCACCAAATTGTACTCTTGCCAGAAGTAACAATTGTTATTAGTTGCAGCAAAACAAGGTGCTTGCGCTTTGTGTGGGAGAATATGATTATAAAAGCTAATGTTAAACTGAGAACAGAGAAAGTCTGTGTGAGTCATGGTGTGAAAAGAAAATAATGGCTTAGTGAGAAGATCCTGTGGAGATGCACGCTGTTTTTCCACGAGAACTAGCCACACGGTATGGAGTAAAAGCTGTTATTTTGGTGATTCTAACTACTGCCTATAGTGGAAGAATTAATAGCCAGTGCCCCCCTGAGAGGCAGAACTGCTGTTTTGAAATTTGATTTTGTGACTGCTTAACAAGTATTTCTTGAAGTTGATATAACGAAATGTGTAGCTATTTTATGCCTGCGATAATAGATTGCCATTTGGTGTGAGTTATATTCCTTTCATTTTATGAGGAACACTTCAAAATTTACTAAAAGATATTAAACATAGAGGTGTAACTGGAGGATTTATTAATCCCTGGCATACCTCTCAATCTCTCAGAGCAAGAAATTTGGACAAAGCCAAAAACAGGGACAGACTTTAAATATTGCTCCTGTAAACTCAGATAGTTGATAGAATAACAGGCTTTGCATTATTATGCATTTTCTGATGGATATGAAGTCTAAAATTCAAATGTCTGCCATTATTTATTATTATTTAGTAATTTCAGTCTTTATGTTGGTATCCTGCAATTCCACTGGAGTGGGTGGGGTTACATAATTATGTATGCAAATTTATGTTAATCAGCTTCCAGATTTTTGGCCAGTTGTACCTACTTTTCATGGGCCTTTGTCCAGGCTTTTGATGTTTCTAGGTTGAAAGATATGCTTGTGTTTGAATCATTACAACTTACTGGATAATGTGTGAACTGTGCAGTAAATCTGATGCTTGCTATTTCTGCATGCCATTGACTATTTTTGTTTTATAAACTATATACTAGACCACAAAGTATTCTGTATTAATTCTAAAGACGCCTAATGAAAAAGAAAATTGTGCTTGAATAACTGCCTATTTATTAGACATAGACAGCTAGGTGAGCAGCGCAGCAACTACATTTTCTATCTTACATGTTCAACGTCTAGTACCAACCTTCAGTCATTGTTTATGTAGAATCTGTATGTTCTTTCTACATATGCAAGAGTTTTCTTCCAAGCAATCTGATTTCCTTCCAGAAACACTTTTGTTGACTGGTTACTGTAAACAAATTTGCCCACATATACTATTTTTATGTTTGCTATTGTGATCCAGGTTCTGACCCAAAATGTCAGAGAAAGACAACTGACACACATAAACAAATTGAATACATTTTTGGGCATCACAAAATATGAATGCCAAGCCACCCACTAGCATCTCTTACAGCAGCTATGCCAGGAGGAGCAGGCTAGTATTTCATCCCATGAAGGATATTTTCTGCACTTAAATGGTATTGACTTTTTGTGTTTACTCTTGTAAGTGTAAACTTTTCAACATTAATAAATTGTTAATAGATCATGCAAACAGGTTGCATATTCAGGCATTTTGCTTTTTACATAGTATGCAGTTTATGAATGTCATTAAGAATGAGGTATTCAATGCAATGTAAACACCTCTTTCTTGCATTGCTCCAAAAATCATATACTGGGTAAAATATATAAAGATTATTTAATGCACTGGACAATGGCCTGGCTTTTCTTTTTGACGTTTTTATTCCATATTGCATTATCCTTCTCTGAAGTATCACTATTACACTTGCAGAGGGTGTGTCTTTGGCCAAAAACCTGTAATTAGAGCTAGGAGGTGTGGTAAAGAAGAAAGTTGTAAAACAGGTGTTTTGAAAGTTGTTTAAATAAGATCATATTGCATACATTCTTTGGTAAGCTGGCAAATCACACTAGATACTTGTTTTTGGAGTCAAACTACAAAGCCCTGTGGTGGTTGAATTACTTAATTAGAATCACAGCTTGACATGGGAATCCTGCATATAGTAGGTCTAATATATGTACCTGACTCAATCATAGCTTGTTACTCTGACAAGTATGTTAATGTCTTCTCATTTGAAAAACCCACTTCAAAGCAGAAATGGAGCACCGTTCTCTAAGGCAAATGTGTTCACAAACACTGTGCTGCAGGCACACTACACAGACGTTCTTTGTTTCTTTGAAATATTTACTTGCAATTTATTGCCATTCCCGTGCACTTCAAAGTATGATGTAAGAAAGAATATGTGTACATTTATTTTGTTATGTAAGATAAGCTGTTGCTGTTAACAACAGTACACAAACAGAGAAATACATAACACACACCATTTTCTGAAGGAAAATACATTTTCTGCAGATGTTGAATTAAAAACAAAATCCCTAATGCTCAGAAACAGATGCAGCAATAGTGTAGAATTGGGTGATATTCAAGATATATATATATATATATATATATATATATATATATATATATGTATATATATAAATATATATATATATATATATATATATATATATATATATATATATCATTCAAGTCCCAATGGGGATGGCAGATTGCAATTAATGAAACATCTGGCTAGCTAAATGCTGTATTCGGCTTTCAGTGTTCATCAGCGCTCTAGAAATTCGTAACTCAAGGTTAAGTAAATATCTTGTATACACAGTGTAATCAATTGCGGAGTAACTCAACAACATTTCCAGAGGTACTGTACAAGAACCACTTGGGTTACATAGAAATCTTAAAGCTGGAGGATGGTCTTGTCAGTGAGGTGACTACAATTGGGCACTCAAACTCTGTCTCAAGGACTATAGGAGATGCAGAATGAGATGTGTGTGTGCGTTTGTGTGTGTATGTGTGAGGGGAAATGTGCTGTGATGAGCTTGCCACTGAGCAATGATAGCAACTAATCTCCCTACCTAACAAGGCACTTGCAGTGTACCATGTTTTAGAAAGCAAGGCCATAACCCAGAACCAAAAACTATACAATCCAAAAAAACTGTTTACTTCATGTCATGGATAAGTCTACAGTTCTCAACTGTCTTACCACTTCCTTCGGAATGTACACAAAGACAGTGAGTTAGTAATTAGAACAGCAACACAAAAGGAAATAATAATGCCAGGCTAGGCATGCTTACATCTTTGTGCTGAGAACTGTAATGACTCTGTAGAGTTAACACTTTCTGATGTTGCTACACAAAGAAATTGAGTGAGTAAATCACATAACAGCAGCACAACATACCAACATACTAGCGTATACTAGGGTAAAAATGCTTACTTGTCACCTTATTGTGCTGGAGACTAAATGTCAGGCACCTCAGGTATAAGACTGTTTTCTCAAACTAGAACAAAGTACATAAATGTCAAATGACTGTATAAAAATGAGCTGTCACTCTCAAATACCTACTTAAGAATGAGCATTCACTCAAAAAATTCATAGGTTCATATGTTCATAGGTAAGTACTAGGCAGTCTGCAGACCATTACAAGCTTGGCCAAAAACCCTGTTCAAAAATAACCTCCTTAAGAAGGAAAAAACAGGATAGACAATGGGAGATACCATGACTATCCACCCAGTAATTTAGGTTAACCTTAAAGGTGGCAAGGGTGCTACTCTACTTGACATGCAGTGGACGTTTCTTCAAGATGTGAGGGATGCATTGGGATATGACCTTATTAGGCCAACTTAACTTATTTATCTGTTGATTAAGTTTTAGTTCGCTTAACAGGGTATTTGAGGTACCATTTGTTCTGAGAAGTAATAGGAGGTCAAAGAGAGTTGGACCTTTCATGACTCAAAATGCTAGACACACAGATCTCAATGGAGGGCTGCAGATCTTTCATTGAGTCTCTGAGGTGTCTCATGCTGAGTGTAGTTTTAGACAAATACATGCCAAAAGGTACATTATATTCAATAATGGGTAAGAAGAGATATGAGTAAAAGGGAATCAAGATTTTTTTTTAGATCTAGTGGACATGCCTTTGGAAATTAGATGAGAGGGACAAAAGGCTTTCTGAACTACTGTGGAGAAATGGTTGTCAAATGTTAAGGAATTATCAAGAAGAATGCCTAGATCTCTTACAACTCTGTATGACTGAATGGGTCTGGCACTTACATGATACAGGCTAATGTTTTATTTACAAAAAGTATCTATGTTACATTTTTTAACATTTAGCTTGAGATCCGTTGCACCTGTTATTAACATGGTCTAACCCATGTTGGAGCAACCAAAATAAAATCAATCTGGTGGTCCACTGCCATAAACAAACTTTACAACAAAAGGAAGAAACTGTTGCAGAAAAGAGGAAAATCCCAGGTTGCAAAAAACTCCCTTACTAGCCCTCAGTAAGAAGCTGAGATCCCTCATAAAATCCTCCAAAGCTAGTTACGAAAATAAAATTGCCAAAGATTCCAAAAACAACCACAAGGCATTCTATAACTATGTCAAGAATCTAAATGGCAATGCTCAGATCTGCTCTGAGCTACAACAGAATGGCATTAAATATACTGATCCCAAGGATATTGCCAATATCCTGGCAGATCGATTCAGTGCCAAGTTCACCCCCCTCTCACCCCCTAAATGGCCCATCTCTATACTGGAAGATTGCCAAATTCTGGTAATAACGGCCACACAGGTAAAATCGAAAGCTAGGAATACAGCATTCATGGGACCAGATGACAACCCAGGTTGTGTACTACATGAACTACAAAATGAACTGGCACCTCACCTAAGTGTCATATTTAATCATAGCCTTAACTCATGTTTCGTGCCCACTGAGTGGAGCACAGCTACAGTTATCCCACTCCACAAGGGGGGATCCACCTTGGATTCCGGGAACTATTGCCCCATCAGCTTGACGAGCCTGATCTGCAAAGCCATGGAATGTATTATAATGGAACTTATAAACAAAGACATTGGCAACCTTCAAATACTGGGTACCACCCAGTTTGGGGTTGTGAAGGGCCGATCTTGTCTCCTGAACCTGATTTACTTCTTTGAATCAGTCTCCAAAGCTGTGGACGAGGATAAGGCAGTCCACACAGCCTATCTGGACCTCACCAAGGCCTTTGACACCATCCCCTACTCTGGAATCATAGATAAACTTACTAAGCTGGGCATTAATTCCTACGTCACTCAATGGGTTGCCAACTGGCTTACTGACAGAACCCACACTGTAAAAGTAGATGACTCCAAATCCATCTACAGACAAGTGACAAGTGGATTACCTCAGGGTTCAGTCCTGGGACCACTCTTGTTTGGCATCTACTTTTCTGAAGCACAGACCAATACTAAGGGACTCTGGCTAACAACGTTCGCCGATGACTGCAAACTGGGAGCCATTACTGAATCTCCAAATGATGTGGATACTCTACAAAAGGGCCTTACAGAAACAGGTGCTTGGTGCCAGAGCCATGGGCTCAAGCTCAATGCCAAGAAATGTACAGTTATCCCCTTTGGGAAAAAACATGTACCCATGAATTAGTGGCATTACACTAAACACTGAAAGTGTGATAAGAGACTTAGGGACACAGGTGGACAGTGGTCTCACCTTTGATAACCACATCGCCACAACAGTCAGAAAATCCTTCTAAGTGGCACACCTCATCACTAAGGGCTTTTCATCCAGAAAAAAAGGAGGTCATTTTCCCACTGTACTCATCCCTCATTAGACCCATTATAGAATACAACGCCCCATTTGGTATATACCTCTCAGGACACCTGCAACTACTGGAAAGGCCGCAGAAATACCTCACTAAAAGAATCACAGGCCTAAAGCTGATGCCCTATGCTGACCACCTTAAAAAAACTCCAGCTATACTCTGTCGCATATCGTCTACTCAGGGGCAATCTCTGCTTAACATACAAGGCCATGTCAAACCCAGAGCTGTTGGACATGCTATATTTAAAGAAATCCCAATCCCTCAGAGCCACACACTCCAGGGATCTAAACCTTGTCATCACAATAAACAAAACATGCTAGTGGGATAGTTTCCTGACCCAGAAACTCCCCAGACTCTGGAATAGACTGCCTATACATGTCAAGCAGAGCACCTCTTTGGCTCTCTTCAAAAGGAACCTTGACAATTGGATGGGAGAAAGGAAATTCATCCCAGGCATCACGTCAGTCGCACTGCTAGACAGGGGTCCAGGGAAGTACATAGTGTGGGAAGAAATAGCCAGAAAATTGTTATGGCTAGGCTTGTATAGGCCCTAGGGCTGATAGCCTAGTACCAACCTATGAACCATGAGTGAGTGGAAGACTGAATAGTAACACCCAGTTTAAAGTCATTGCAAACCATACTCCATGAGTGCTAGTCTAAATATCTGAGACATGCATGCAACATAGAAGAGGTACCAACATTGAGCCCTGTGGTATACTACTAGTAATATTTTTTGATACCTAAAGTGACATCTGTGACTGTAACCACATGGATTGTGACAGGCAGACCAGTTAGCTATCCACTTAACAACATAAGGGTTTACATTCAGATTTACAAGTCTGTCAATAATAATCAAATGAGTAGGCATCATCACCCCATGTTCGGTGACAATATCAAACTAGTAAAATATTAAACAAAGAGGAGTCACTCCATGAGTTAAATAAACCTTATTAGTGCTTTCATACATTATGGTTATAAGTGCACTTCATTAGAATCAAACCATAATCAAACAATCATTTCCTTAAACAGTCAAAACACCATATGTTTCTGGAAATAACATTCTTATGACTTTTTCTCAAAAAATTAAATCATACAACTTCTCAGCAAAAACTATAGTCATTCTAAGAATACATTTTGATCACATTAATTAACATCCTCTAGTGATTTGTTATCCTGTTGTCATCAGTTTGTGTTTTATATAATGAAAAGGTGACATCCATCTCTAAAATTTGATTCAGATTTCTATTATGGCTTTAAATAAAGGTATGTTCCTTATCTAAATTTTCTTTGATATCATGATCAAATACCAAAGACCTATTCTTCTTAATTCGGGATTTAATTTTATTAGCATCAGTTGAAAAATATATAATCTTGGCTTTACTTTTGTTCTCTCCCTTATTCGACATGTTATCATTTCTCATCTTTATATTAACCAAAGTAGGTTTAAACTTTGAGGTCTTATCCATCTAAACATCCTCATGCATCTCATGTAGGAGCTCCTCGGGGTAGTCATTATCTCTTAAAATATGAATGAATTGTTCATCTCCACATCAAGCAATCTGTCCTTAAAAATTATTCTAGGAAGGCTGACTATCTACCCCTTAAATCAGTGGTGCAGAACCTTTTTGTGGGGAGGGCCAGTACACAAATTCTTAATGCATCTGCGTGTCACCTCAAACCATAATAAGTCGTTACGAGTTAACAACAGGTACAGGTGACTGGCATTTTTACTGAAGACAGCAGTCATGAAATTGCCTATTTTCTACATCAACTTTGCATTTAACTTTATTCGGGCTTGCAACCATGACTTATTACAAACTCTTGCAGAAAGTTACTACTGTTTACAGACTACAAGTTATAAACAACAAAGTATAGTTACTTCTGTAGCTAAAATTAGAGGTGTGTGCAACTGCAGTCAATTAGGTAAGTAAGCACATGCTGGAAAGCTTGTGTGACTGGAGTAAGGCATAGAATTTTTTCACTTTTTTAAAACATTTTTGGTTACTCTCTCGGGGCCGGATGGTGTTGCGTCGAGGGCCGGATTTGGCCCCAGGGCCGGATGTTGTGCACCAGTGCCTTAGACAGACACTTCTTCTGCATATGTGGATGATTACAATCAAAATGGAGGTATGCAGTGTAAAACACTGGTTTCTGAACATCATTGAACCAAAACATTATTTTTCCTAAACCTTAAATATAATCACATCTAAGTAATCAGTTGTTTCTACAGCTTACTTGTGACTAAGACTCATCATCAATACTGAGAAAGACAGAATGTTATTGCAATAAATAATATCTGTCAATTTGCTAAGAATCTACTAAATTTTTTCAGTACATGATCACACTCATTGACTATAGTGTTAGGTCTGTCAGTGTCTGTCTGCATGGAGAATAGTGTTAAAGCTCTTGGCCAGGTCTAGATATGCCATATGTACTGCATAACTGCTATCAACTGCTTCACTTACTTTTGCAAAGTATACCAAAGTCTCCAATCCATGCACAGACAGACAAGTGTTTTTATTTTAATACATGTAATTTACATAAAACTATTCTGCAAATAACCTTGTTTGCCCTGAGGAGTTGGTGTGCATTCTTTGTGTGACACTCTTTAGTATACTTGCATAGAAAAGGAGCATGTTATTAAAAGACTAATCTCTTATTTAACATACCAGTATGAAACACCTTAAATAATAGGGTTTCAGGATTTTGGCTTGGCAAATTTTTGAGCAAATTATCATCACCCATGTTGACATGAAGCATGCTTTTATGTTTAGCATCCTACAACCACATGTTTTGTTGTCTAAGATCATACTTCCACAGGTCACATGTTATAGTACTACTGTGCACTAGACTGCTAAAAGCATTACAGAGCTCAACTGATCTTGGACAACATAGCGATCTCTGTCTTCAGTGTTATGACTGGGCTGTAATCCTACTGATCTAAGTAAAAAATATTAAAAGAATAAGGTTATAGTTCTGTTTAAACAAATAAATCAAAGAACCCATCTTGCTATTTCTTTAAATAAGAAACACAACAACAAGAAAAAGAATACGGAAAGCAAGAAAAGCACAAATTTTACGAGGAACAAACCAAAAATAAGAAGCAAAAATCTATTAATTCTGCAAAAATCTGGACAGTTAATAGGTATAGTTCAGTTGGGGTTGTCTGAGTTTGCCACCCTTCCCCTCCTCACAAAATCATGGTCGAATGAGGCCACCCCCTGCAGCTATTCCAATATAACATGACTTGGCTATTTCACCACATTGACCATAAACACTGTAATATGCATACTGCTTTACTTCTATGATGATTTGGATTTCATTTAAAAGTTTTGTTTTACATTTTACAGCACAAACACTAATAGAAATCTGCTAAACAAAGCAATGCAGACTCACAATGAAAATAGACTTACCATTAAAACTTCTCTGCCCTTGAAACTCACATTTATTGAAACAGCATTGAAACTGACATTCAAAGAAAATAAATCTGGCCAGTAGCAGATAAAGATTAACTTTGGGCTGTTTTCAAATCATAGGCCCCCTTGCACAGGAAACATACATGTGTTCTTTGATACACCCTCCTGATTGCACTAAATTATATTCCTCGTATAGTACAGTACAGCTGTTAGAGGGCATTTTAAATTTATTGTTTTGAACATTTTTCCAGTAAACAATAAAACAAAATGCATGCACTAATAATGGCAAAACTGCCCAGTTCAGAACATTTCCATCATAAAAGTCTACTTAAACTTCTGCAATCCACCAGTATCAGTAAATATGCACAATCTCCAGAAGTAAAAGTCATCTAAATAATTCCACATTAAAGAGATCTGTAACTAATGAAGAGGTTGCTGCTAGCAAATAACTTTATATTTCATGGTTTCATCTACAAATAAAGTGCCTGTTGCTGTTGAGGAATAAATTGCCTATGTTGCAATAAAAAAATGATAAGCTAGTAATATTGCAATAGGGAATGGATGGCAAACTGATAACAGGTTCATCATTATTAGGTATCTCCACCAAAGAAGACATTCTCAGGACTGCAGCATCCACCCCCTTTAAAAGTACAACACAGTACAGTATCAGCAATGCATCTATGTACCGTGGGTGTAGAACCCACTGCCTTCTGCATAAAAAGCAAGTACACTACCTGTTGTGCTATTAACAATACAAGCCATCTCAGCATAAGTAGCACTAAACTTTTGTTCCCCTGCAGCTCTCAGCTCCTTGTAAAATCTACTCGACACTCAGCTGTATCTCTGAACTTTGCAGCACAAGAAATCTGGAAAAAACAAAATTTATTTGGGGGGGAGGGCAGAAGCCCAAAAACCAGGGACACATTTTAAACATTGCTTGTATAATGTTGGAAAGTTGCTAAAATAAAGTGCTGCTATGTTACCACCAAACATTTCACTACCAAGTTTTAAACCCAGGACCTTGTGCAAAACAGTCAGTGCAACATACCACTATGCCAAATCAGCTGTTTGGTGAAAGAGGAAGACTGAAACTTAAATGGCTACCATTTAGTGAATTCAGTTCTCACCTTAGCTGTCAACCTCTTAGCACAAAACACCTGAACAAAGCCAATAATGGGGGAATACAGCCCCTAAACATATTCAGTGAATTCAGTTCTCACCATAGCTCTCAACCTTAACACAAAACACCTGGATGAAGCCAATAATGGTGGGGATACAGTCCCAAAAATAGGGGCAAATTTCAAATATCCATATTATAAACTTAGAAAATTGCTAGAATAAAAGGTTTTGTGTTACCATGTACTTTTCGAAGAATATGAAGTCTGAAATTCAAATGCGTGTTATTTTTATTTATTTAACATTTGTTAACCAGGAAAGTCTGACTTGGAACAAAAGCCAATTTTCAGCAGAGGCCCAGGGAGAAGCACTCCAGTCACATGTCTTTGTAAGATGGGAGGACATGCAAACTCCACACAGAAGGCACCCACGCCAAGAATCAAACCAGAAAACCTATAGCTGTCAGGCAACAATGCTACCAGTGCACTACTGCACTACTGACTGTGCAAGGAAAAACAAACATACAGAAACCACAGATTTTATGAGGAACAGAACAAATATGAGGCAAAAATCTGCAAACTTTTTTACAAATGGTGGTGCGTAGGGAATTCATGTCCATGCCACCTGCATCCAAGGTACTGGGCTCAAGCCTGAGGTATTGTCTACTCACCACCACCATATGTTCTCTTTCTCTCTAGCCAGCAGTATATAGCAACTGGGGCATTTTATACACACACAGGTATGCATTTTTGGAAGTGAAAGCAAACTGCGGACCTCTGAACTAATCTATACATATACAGGTAGAACATGCTGTTTCTGCACAGAAGAGACCCCAGATGGGAAGTTGGCATAAGGGTTAAGGTGTTTACCTTATAGACACAAGGTGCGGGTTTTGATTCTCACATGGAGTAATTAGCTAATCTTAAAATAGCCACCAAGGGCAGTTAACCTAGTACTAATCTATGAACCTATGAACCAAGTAGTATGATGCAGCTACAATGAATCCTGCACCATTGTACAAAACAACCTTGCATATCCATTTTAAATACAGAAGCATGTGTAAAAGTTAATAATCCAGTTAGATATTATGTATTCCTCAGAGTGGTAAACTGCCCCATAGCAGTTAGATTATTTTGTATAAAATGAAGACCTATAAAAAATTAGTGATGAAATATCTCTGGTAAGGCTGTAGGACAGAGATACCCACCTCCCCGTGTGTGTAAGTGTGTTTGTGTCTGTCTCTCTGTATACATTCACATACATCACACGCAGTCCCATTTACATGGCACACTATGGTACACACATATAAAATAATGGTGTGCACATAAACTGTGTATCGGATTACAAGAAGAGCAGGACTTAGTTGCTTTGCTAATATCTTTTTAATGACTTTGGAGATTGTCAAGGGACAAATATGCCCTGCAGCCCAGATTTCTCCACACAGATGTTGGGGGAAGGGCTCTATTGCAAGAGGGTGGTATTGAAAGACTCTTGTAAACTTCAAAAGCAGACAGAAGTTTTTTTAATTTTCCAATAAAATGTATTCCTGCTTTGACAATTTACTCCTTTCTGTTAGCAAGAAGAATATTGATGCTTTATAATCAATTTTTTGAATTAGATATTGTCTAAAAAGTCATATGAATATATTTAACAGTGTTTCATATGCAGACATTCCATGTATTTATCTTTATTACTGTTCTTATAATCAGCAGTTTAATCCGTCAAATCAAATCAAAGTTAATGATGCCTCTTTTTTCAAAGACTATATTATATTCATTTTCAACAGTTGTAACATAAGGAATGTTTTCTGAAGCTTGTCCGCACTCGACGCAAGCGCAAAACTTCAAATGTGTGTATAAAAAAATTAGGCATAGATGTCAATTAAGTCATCATGTGGGGCCAAGCTACATTTTATTCTGAAGCTCATCATAAACAATAAATATGAGTTTTAGTATTAAACTGCACTTAAAGTCAACAAATAGGAGTAGAGAATCTTTTAAGACATGCGGGAGAGAACAGACTTGCATATTGGGAAAAAACAAATTTATACAGTGCTGGGAACTGTAGCACTTGAGAAGTTAAAATGCAAAAGCAAATCAAATTCCACTTGGTCCCTGAATATTATCTCACAGGCTTGCTATAATACCTCTTTAATGCAGAAAAGGGCTTTTCTTTTTCTGTCTCTTCCTTCAGGTTCTCGAAGTCTTTGCGAGCAATAAATGTTTTAAACAGCAATAAAAATAAATTAATTTCAATGCACTCAAATCCTATTCATGAGCAGCTTGCAAGAGAAAAAAAATGGGAAAAGATCTCCCCTCCCTCCAAAAGGCAGCTGTTGCGCCCACTAATCTCCTTTCTTGCTCTGTCATTCTCCCGCATTTTGCCTTCATCTCCCCATCCTCGAAAAAAAATGTCTTTCTTTTTTTAGATTCCACTTGCAAGTATCCCCTCTTTAGACCTCAACCTTGTCCCCACACTGACCACCCCTTGTTAGCTGTGAAAGAAAAGAAGAGCCCATGGATGTCAAAGTGGCCTCAGAAAGACCATGAGAGATTGATTTGCTTCACTTTTCTTTGGCCTGACATCAGATCGGAGGGGTTCTGAATGGGAAACCAGAAAGTCTGGGCTGGAATAAAGATGTTCTCTCTGTATGAAGGTATGGGGGGGAGAGAAATAGCGGCTATTTACTCATGGGCCATCAACCCAGTAAAATAAAAAATAGAGAGGAATCAAAAGGACTGCGGCTATTGAGAAGCGAAGAAACATCTACACCTCGGAACAATGTCACAATATACTGGGGCTCTCTATTAACACCCATGAATATTAAAGTGCTTACTAAATGCTCAAAAGGGAGACATTTGAACAGAGGGTGGAAATACCATAAGCTGAGACCATCTCCATATATTCACAAACAATAGGACAATGTGTGTATATGGAGGGGGGAAAGTTTATTAAAAGCCATGAATATTAAATGGTTTACTATAGTCAGCTTAAGAGCCATACAGATTAAAGCACTGAGCAAGCAACTAAAACTTGTCCAAGTTGCATATCTCATGAGCAACATCTAATGCATCCAAGCACCTATACTTGTCAGAGTTACTCTTTTGATTACACCACTTCAGCTGTAAACACATTATCTCTCTTGTTCTTACCTAGGCATTAGTAGGAAATGATAAGCGGAGTCTGGAAACCCGGCAATTCTCACAGTTTTTCCAGTAACAGTACCGCATTTAAATAAATATAACGCTACATTGTTCAACGAGAGAGGATATTTGAGGTTTAACTGTGGATTTCACCTGGCAATATTAGTTTTATTGTTGCATGCAGTTGGGTCAATGTATAGTATCTTTCTGAAGATTAGCATAAAACAAGTTACTTACACACACACACACACACACACACACACACACACACACACACACACACACACACACACACACAGTTTCCTTACCTGAATTAGTTCCCACACAGTAAATCCAAAGCTAACGGTAAATCCAGCAGTCTCCTCAGCCCACGCAAGCTATCGGCTGGTTTCCGGTTCTCCTGGCAGATTTCTCAGCCTGCCAATGATGCTGGTTCCCTGCAAGAGTAGGCTAGAAGCCCCAGCCTGCTGACGATGCAGTCCGGTGTCATTCTGTTCCGCGGTTGTCATCACCACACAGACTTCTGGGCTGCAAGGCAGAGAATCCTTTCTCCCTTATCCAGACTGCCTGGCAAAGCAGACTGGAGTTTTGTGAGTACCAGGACCTCCAAGCACACATGCGTGGTGTTCCAGGACTCGCAATTTGTTTTATATTTCTTTTTCTTCTTCTTTCTACAGGTGGGGGGCTGCAGTCCTGCAGTCCTATAGCACGAGCAGCCCCTGTGTACTAGGCTAAAGACCACTGGGGCTTTTTTAAACCTAGCCATGCATCCCAAATCTCAGACAAGTTCTGGTTCTCTTGGTACTGTGAGCAGGGGCTTGGGAGTTGAAACATTTATAAGCCAGAGCCAGGAAATTATCCATTTACAAACTGGTTGTGTCCATTAGAGAACTATGTGACCAGCCAGGGGTAAATTTACTGTTCCCCATCAAGTTATCTAAGTTATGCTTGAATTAGGTTAGGGAGGAACTCTGCTTTACATGGTTGGGGAGCCTGTTCCAGACAAAGGGTAGTTTCCCGGATACATACCAGTCTCTCTAGCGGGAATTATTTATATCACAGACAAGGTTTAAGTCTTTAGATCAGGTAATTCTGCTGCTGTGTGCTTTGCTGATATTAAGGAGGTCCATTTGAGTGGTGTCTGACCATGGCTTGTAAGCCATGCATAGATCTCTCCCTCAATAGTCTGTAGGAGACAGAATATAGGGATAGTGCTTTGAGGCAGTCTGCATAGGTCATGCTGTTTACACCCTGTATTCTTTTTTTGAGGGACTACTGTGGATATTCCAGTTGTTGGATGTGCCTGTTTAGATTCATACCAAAGGGGGCACTATACTCAGTGACAGAGCTGATGAGTGCTGAATACAGTGGAGCAACGATTTCCTTGGACCTAGATGCCATACCTTTGTTTATAAGTTGCACAACATAGAATGATTTCCTCAATACTGTAGGCACATGATGGTCAAAGAGTAAATTACTGTCCATTTGTGGCCCCAAGCACCTGACAATTGGGTTGACTCTTAGTAATGTGTTGTCAATATGATAGTTGCCAATAATGGATGATTTCCTGAATGATACTATTATGCATTTCTTGGTACTCAGTTTTAGTCCATGGCTCTGACACAAGTTATTTGTCTGTGTCTATGTCAACCCTTCCTGGAGAACATTAATGTTAGTGGGGGATTGTATGACTGCTCCTAATTTGCAGTCGTCTGTAAATTTAGTCAGCCAAAGGCTCTTGACATTGGACTTGACTTCAGAGAAGTAAATGACAAAAAGGAACGGTACCAGGATTGATCCCTGAGGGGACTCTGCTTGTATCTGGCCTCTTTGTAGAAGTGGGCTCCCCAATTCTAACTTCCTGGATCCTGTCTGTGAGCCAGCTGGCAATTCACTGGGTGACATAAGGGCTTATACCTAACCTCTTGAGTCTGTCAACAATGCTGGAGTAGGGTATTGTGTTAAATGCCTTGCCCAGGTCAAGGTAAGCAGTTGCCCTCATCCATTGCTTTAGTAACCTTCTCAAAAAAGTCCACTAGGCCCTTGACAAAACCAAATTAGGTGATGTCCAGTGTCTGGAGGTATCCTATGTCACCACTGAACATTTTAGCCATGTTTTAGCCAAAAAATTATACATTTTTCTGGGACCATAGTCTTGAAGTTTTATTAGCAATTGTGGGAGATTTGTGAATTACTGCAAGATCTAATCTGAATATCATTTATACATTATACTGCACTCCCCCACATCTCTCTATACCACTCTTTACTCTAAATCTTAAAGCTTATTACTTATAATAAACGAAAAAATGCACTGTGTGAGGACAAAACTGCACCGGACAACCGAGAACCTACTAACAGCTTTATTGAACGTTAAACGTTTGACACCACGTTTTTCGTCACATAAAATTAGACTTCATCAGACAAATACAGCAGTAATTAACACCCATATATATATGCTGACCATTCATTTGAACTGACCAATGAAAATCTTATTGAACAATGCTCATGAATATGAATGAATGTAGATAAACTTGAAAAAAAATGTTTTATTTTAGAGGAGGTTATGAAGGATGAAAGAGGGGGCCTATGGGAGACTCAGATTGAATATAGGGAATTATTTTGGCAAATCGTCTTGGAGGCAAATAAATTCCCGGGGTTGAACGATAATATCTCCCTTGCCCCTGTTCTAAAATTAAGGGCAGCTAAATTGTAACATTCATTTTCATTTTTATGTTACCTATCTTATTTTTCCACAGTTTATTCTTCGTTGATATATCATATACATATATATATTTACATCATATATATTATATTTATATAATCATTTTTATGAATTTTTTATATCATCATTTTATATTTATTTGCACGTGTTTGTTCAGGGTTACCTCATTTGCACATCTACATATATACATATTTGTTTAGATTCGCATTCATGTTATATGTTTGTATATATACACATACACTTTGTCCCAATTTTAAAACAATATTTTATAGCCTTCATATCTATAGTTTTATATGTAAATGTAAATGTTTTTTATACTATTTTATTTATTAGATGTAATCATACATAATTCATGCGTTATTATATACCTTATACATTATATATATATATATATATATATATATATATATATATATATAATATATTTATTATATTTATTTAAGTTATATATATTTATATCACAATATATTTATTGCTCAGTATATTTAATATTTAATATTTAAAATATTTCATATATTTAATATGGTTATTTTTCATTCATTCATTAGTTTGGTACACTATCTATGATGATATCCAAGTGTATTCAGATTTTGACCACTAGATTGCTCATTAAAATACATCATTGATTCATTATTTTAAATTTCATTCATATGTATTCATTTCATTCTCTACGAGAATACCAAATAGTTTTTCATTAAAAGTTATTCGATTTTTAAAACAATTTTATATATTGGTTTGCTTTTCAATGTATTTATGTTATTGAGAATCAAATTATTTCATTTTGAGTCTTTAAATGTCAGACATTTCAAGTTTATCTACATTCATTCATATTCATGAGCATTGTTCAATAAGATTTTCATTGGTCAGTTCAAATGAATGGTCAGCATATATATATGGGTGTTAATTACTGCTGTATTTGTCTGATGAAGTCTAATTTTATGTGATGAAAAACGTGGTGATTGTCAAACGTTTAACGTTCAATAAAGCTGTTAGTAGGTTCTCGGTTGTCCGGTGCAGTTTTGTCCTCACACAGTGCATTTTTTCGTTTATTAGTTTATTGTTTGCACTGCGCTTCATTTTTTGATTTTATTTATTACTTATAATGTTGCAACACTATTGTGTTTTTATTACCAATATAGCTCTGTTTTCTGTAATATTATGAAATAGTTATGTGAATCTAAGTCTGATTATTTTCTGAACTTACATCTGCTGTTCACTCAACATTTTATCTTGTTTATACTTTTCATGTAACTCTGTTACTGTAAATGTGTGCAATGATATAACTATGTAATGTTCTTGTTTTTTGAATGTATTGCATGTTAATGTCTTGCTTTTTTTCTGGAGCTTTTCTCCTTGGGTCTCCACTGAAAACGGGCCTTTGGCTCAGCTGGACTAACCCAGTTAACAAATGAGAAACAGAATAAAATAAATAAATAAATAATTACTTGCAAAAGTTAACTGTTTATATTTGAACATGGTCTGGGTCCTACTGCAGGACTTGAATCTCATTTAATCTTTTATTACTGCATTTTTCCATAAGCAGTGTTACGGGTAAGTCTGGGGACTTATACTGTAGTTTGGATTGTAGTACTGATATTATTGTAACTTTTTTCTGCAGAACTTCTGCTTCTGTGATTGTATATATGTTTACACTCCAGCTTTTCTGAAAGAGTCTTATATTCTGTTTATAATTAAATTTGCATTCTAGTGCCTCTCTGATTGCTACATGTTCTACTGTTGCAACATTTGCCAGTTTACCCGTTATTTTTCTTTTTACTTTGTTACAGCCCTTATTGCTCCCACTGATCTATTAAAGACAGCTGTCCAGGGGCGGCTCGTGGCATCGGGCTGCCGGACTGCAGCCCCCTCAAAATAAAAAATAGAAAGAAAAATAAAAAAAAATTTATTGGGTTTCTGAATGTTTAATTCTTTGCATATTTGATGGTGCAGTGGTAGTATTGTTACCTCACAGCTATAGCTTTTCTGGTTTGATTCTTGGTTGGGGTGGCTTCTGTGTGGAGTCTGCATCTCCTCCATGTGTTTGTGTGGATTTGCTCTGGTGCCCTGCCATTTTACAAAGACGTGTCTGCAGTTTTAATCCCTGCTGAAAATTGGTTTTGTTCTGTCCGCAGTAAAATTGACAGGCATTTGAATTTCAGACTTCAGGTTTCTGAATGTTTAATTCCTTGCATAATTGATGGTGCGGTGGTAGTGTTGTTGCCTCACAGCTATAGGTTTTCTGGTTTGATTCTTGGTTGGGCTGGCTTCTGTGTGGAGTCTGCATCTAATTTGCTCTGGTGCCCTGCCATTTTACAAAGATGTGTCTGCAGTTTTAATCCCTGCGTCTCTGCTGAAAATTGTTTTTGTTCTGTCCGCAGTAAAATTGACAGGCATTTGAATTTCAGACTTCAGGTTTCTGAATGTTTAATTCCTTGCATAATTGATGGTGCAGTGATAGTATTGTTGCCTCACAGCTATATGTTTTCTGGTTTGATTCTTGGTTGGGGTGGCTTCTGTCTGCATCTCCTCCCTGTATTTGTGTGGATTTGCTCTGGTGCCCTGCCATTTTACAAAGACGTGTCTGCAGTTTTAATCCCTGTCTCTGCTGAAAATTGTTTTTGTTCTGTCCGCAGTAAAATTGACAGGCATTTGAATTTCAGACTTCAGGTTTCTGAATGTTTAACTCCTTGCATAATTGATGGTGCAGTGATAGTATTGTTGCCTCACAGCTATAGGTTTTCTGGTTTGATTCTTGGTTGGGGTGGCTTCTGTCTGCATCTCCTCCCTGTATTTGTGTGGATTTGCTCTGGTGCCCTGCCATTTTACAAAGACGTTTCTGCAGTATTAATCCCTGCGTCTCTGCTGAAAATTGTTTTTGTTCTGTCCGCAGTAAAATTGACAGGCATTTGAATTTCAGACTTCAGGTTTCTGAATGTTTAATCCCTTGCATAATTGATGGTGCGGTGGTAGTATTGTCACCTCAACAGCTATAGGTTTTTTGGTTTGATCTTTGGTTGAGGTGGCTTCTGTGTGGAGTGTGCATCTCCTGCCTGTGTTTGTGTGGATTTGCTCTGGTGCCCTGCCATTTTACAAAGATGTGTCTGCAGTTTTAATCCCTGCGTCTCTGCTGAAAATTGTTTTTGTTCTGTCCGCAGTAAAATTGACAGGCATTTGAATTTCAGACTTCAGGTTTCTGAATGTTTAATTCCTTGTGTAATTGATGGTGCAGTGATAGTATTGTTGCCTCACAGCTATAGGTTTTCTGGTTTGATTCTTGGTTGGGGTGGCTTCTGTCTGCATCTCCTCCCTGTATTTGTGTGGATTTGCTCTGGTGCCCTGCCATTTTACAAAGACGTGTCTGCAGTATTAATCCCTGCGTCTCTGCTGAAAATTGTTTTTGTTCTGTCCGCAGTAAAATTGACAGGCATTTGAATTTCAGACTTCATGTTTCTGAATGTTTAATTCCTTGCATAATTGATGGTGCAGTGGTAGTATTGTTGCCTCACAGCTATAGGTTTTCTGGTTTGATTCTTGGTTGGGGTGGCTTCTGTGTGGAGTCTGCATCTCCTCCCTGTGTTTGTGTGGATTTGCTCTGGTGCCCTGCCATTTTACAAAGACGTGTCTGCAGTTTTAATCCCTGCGTCTCTGCTGAAAATTGTTTTTGTTCTGTCCGCAGTAAAATTGACCGGCATTTGCAACTTCATGTTCTTCAGAATACATAGTAGCACAACCTTTTTTTTTTTTTTTTTAGCAATTTTCGAAGTTTATAAGATGAATATTTTAAATTTGTCCCTATTTTTGGGACTGTATTCCCCCATTATTGGCTTCGTCCAGATTTTTGTGCTAAGGTTGACAGCTATGGCAAGAACTGAATTCACTGAATATGTTTGAGGGCTGTATTCCCTCATTACTGGGTTTATCCAGGTGTTTTGTACTAAGAGGTTGACAGCTATGGTAAGAACTGAATTCACTAAATGATAGCCATTTAAGTTTCAGTCTTCCTCTCTTTTACAAAGCAGCTGATGTGGCGTAGTGGTATGTTACTCTGACTGTTTTTTGCTCAGGGACCTTGGCAGTAAAATATATGGTGGCAACACAACATTTTATTCTAACAACTTTCCAAGATTATACAAGCAATGTTTAATGTGTCCCTGTTTTTGGGCTTTTGCCCCCCCCCCCAATACATTTTGGCTTTTTCCAGTTTTCTTGAGCTGCGAAGGTGAGATGCAGTTGAGTATTGAGTAGATTTTACAAGGAACTGAGAGCTGCAGGGGAATAGAAGTTTAGTGCTTTGCCAAGTTAATACTATAGCACAACAGGCTGTGTACTTACTTTTGATGCAGAAGGTTGTGGGTTCTACTCCCACAAGGGGTAGATGCTGCCATACTGAGAATATTCTCCTTGGTGAAGATACTAACTATGAGTTCGTTATCAGTTTGCCATCCATTTCCTCTTGCAATATTATTACTAGCTTATCATTTTTTTAATGTAATATAGGCAATTTATTCCTGAGGGGCAACAGACACTTTATTTTTCGATGAAACCATGAAATATAAAGGTGATTGCTACCAGCAACCGCTTCATTAGTTACAGATTTCTTTAATGTGGAATTATTTAGATGACTGACTTCAGAGATTGTGCATATTTACTGATAATGGACTGTAGAATTGTGCATATTTACTGATAAAGGTGGACTGTAGAATTGTGCATATTTACTGATAATGGTGGACTGTGGAATTGTGCATATTTACTAATAATGGTGGACTGTAGAATTGTGTATATTTACTAGTAATGGTGGACTGTGGAAGTCTGAGTAGACTTTTTTATGATAAATGTTCTCAACTGGGCAGTTTTGCCATTATGGGTGCATATGGTTTGTTTCATTGCTTACTGGAAAAAATGTTCAAAACAAATTTAAAACACCCTGTAACAAGTGTACTGTATTGTACAAGGAATATAATTTTAGTACAATGAGGAAGGTGTATCAAAGAGCACATGTATGTTTCATATGCAAGGAGCCTATGATTCGAAAACAGCCCAAAATTAATCTTTATCTGCCACTGGCAAAATGTATTTTCTTTGAATGTGGGTTTCAATGGGCAGAGAAGTTTTAATGCTAAGTTTTCATTGTGAGACTGCATTGCTTTGTTTAACAGATGACTTAGTGTTTGTGCTGTAAAATACAAAATAAAACTTTCAAATGAAGTCCAACTCATCATAGAAGTAAAGCAGTATGCACATTAGTGTTTATGGTAAATGGAGTGAAATAGCCAAGTATAATGGTTCATTGGAATGGCTGCAGAGGCTCCATTCAACCATTATTTTGTCGGGGGGGGGGGGGGAGGCATCAAACTCAGACAGGCCCAGCTGAACTATACCTCCCAACTGTCCAGATTTTCAAAGAATGAATATATTTTTGCTTCTTATTTTTGGTTTGTTGTTCATAAAATTTGTAGTTTTAATTCCTAAATGATTTGCCAGAAGTCACTCTAAGTTTCAGACTTCATAACCTTCAGAAAAATGCATGTTAAAGTAAGAGCTGTTCTATCAACTGTCTCAATTTATACAAGAGCAATTTTAGTACTGTTTATATGTGCCCCCAATATATTTGGCCTTGTTCAGATTTACTGCATTAACAGGTTGAGAGGTACATGCAAATAAATTGCTTTATAGAATTAGGCATAGCCAACCTCTCAACTGTCCCCAATTTTTGGCTCAAAATGTTGCTCTTCCCCCTTATAATCCCTCCACAAAATAGCAATTTTGGAAGAAAACATGGAGGGTTTACAATTAAGAAATAACTGTAATAATCAAAGTTATAGATTACTTGAAATGCATGTAGATTCTTTTATATTTTGTCAGCTGCTCAAGGTAGCAGTACTAATATTAAAGTGTCCCTTCTTTGACAGGTAGCAGCTGTATTGTGTGTCTATTTTATATTTTTGCATCACGTTTTTGTCCATTTTTCATAAAATTGTGTTTTTGGCAAATTAGTGACATCACTAAAGACTGAAGTTAGAAAATGACAGACATTTGAGTTTCAGATTTTATACCCTTCAGAAAATTCATACTAATGCAAGACCTATTCTATTATCTTTCTAAGTTTATTAGAGCAATATTTAAAAATTGTCCTTATTGTTGGGCCTTTGTCCCACTTCTGTGTATGGCTTTGTCCAGATTTCTTGCTCTTGAGGTTGAGAGGTATGACAAATGTGTCAGGGCCATCACAGTCAGCCAGAGAGATTTCAAATTGTGACATGCTTGTTGCACCCCACTCCCCATGTAGTGACTCTGGATGTGTCCAAGCAAGGCAAGGAGTAGTTGTATCTACCTTGGATGGGGAGGACACACTGCATAAGTACTACAGTGGCTTTTCATCTGTCCTTGATTTTGCAGAATGGTCTGGTTTCTGTGATATTTTTGTACTGTTGATTTATGCTTATTACTCAAAGTGCCTGTTGCTCTGTGTTTTGAAGTAGCAATGCTTTAATGACCATAAGGTAAGCTTGTCTGAGATCGTAAGATGCAAGTAAGCTTTAATAAGCATACTGTTAAAGAATTGCCAACATTGAAAGCCTTTCTGTTGTTGCCATGCAGAGAATACTTGACTAGATAATGTATAAGCCTTGGGTATTAAAGGACAGGATTCCATTATTTTAAAAAGCTCATTACACTTGTTGGAGACTTCCAGTCATCTCTACAGACTTTACCCGTAAACTAAACAGAATGCCAATCATGTGTGGTCCATAACCTGTACAGTAATCCTTTAAGCAATGTATCTTGAGCTTGTTTCTTGTTTGCTTTTCATTTTTACTTTTATCATGTTTTCCCCATGAAACAAGTTGTCAGGCAGCAGGTCTTTTTTGGATAAGAAACATTTTTACAAGTGGGGGCATCACATAGATTTCTACTTTCAGCATGTTACTTGGTACTTTAATAAAGCTGAATATATTATAATTAGGACTGCAGTGCAAGGAGAAGTGGTTTGAGTTGAGTGCTTCTGGTTTTTCTTATACTTGATTTTGACTGGCATTCCAGTAATGTATTTAAAAGTAATTTATTTTTTCATGCCTCACAACCTTTTGTTTCCATCTAGATATTAAGTAAGCTGTCATGCAGCCAATGCATTGAAATATTTTTATTCTTCTACACTTATTTTTGTCTTGATTGGACTTTCATAATGATGGTTTGCCACCCAGGGCAGCGTATTTAATTAAAGTTGTTTTTTTGTGGTTTTGTGCATAGCTCCTCCCCTTTCTGGTTGACCATACCCCCTCCCCTTGACCCCACCCATTCAGCTGTCTCCTGCAGCCCCCATGTGATTTGAAGTCACCAGCCGCCACTGCAGCTGTCCCTGCTGTTTCCTACTTTTTGTACACAAATTATAGTTTTTCCCTGGTTCACTGTCAAAACTAAAGTTTTGGGAATTCTAACTTACCTGGGGTCATCGACCTGCAGATCAAAGTCAAAGGACTAAGAGAACTGTGATTTGCTACAGTGCACCTCTATTGGTTTTATTTGATTGGATTCCTAACTAGCTCATTTGCTTTAACCTGAATACAGCTGTGCCCACCGGACTCTGAGAAATGCGGTATGCTCAAAACTGTTAGAAACAAGTTTTTCCTCAACAGGAAAGAAAAAAGGCTGCACTGAGCTGCAATCAGTACATCACCACTCTATATGTAGTGGGCTTGAACAGTAGCACACAATTCTTGAAATTTTCCCATTTTGTGGATGAGCAAGAAAGCTCCTTTTTAGATATACATTTGAGTAAAGATGTGGCAAGTAGGAAATTTGTCAATAGAATTTTTCAAAAAGAGACGTACTCAAATTGTTTTTTATACTTTTCAAGCACCCACCCATTCAGACAGAAGCAAGCAGTCATTAAAGGGCAGTTCATGAAGGCAGCAAGAATGTCAACATTCGAGTTATTTTTAGAAGAATGTGAGATATTGAAAAATATGTTTTTAAAGCGAGGTTACCCGTATGCATTTGTATATGAGATCATGTTAGAAGTTACTAATAAAAGAGAAAGTGGTCATTTTGAACCCATCTTTAATGGATGGAAAGGTTTTAGGTTGGCAGTGAAAGTTGATAATAAAGAAACACGTGATCTAAGTACTGAAGCTGGTACTGAGCTTCTATGTGTTGAATTTGTAAATCAGAACAACTATGAGTGTGCCTTTGTTACCAAATTTGGGACTAACAGCAAACATATCAGGCATATTATACAGAAAAATTGGCAAATATTATAGCATAAAAGAGAAATGAGAGACCTAATAGGTGCTGGACCTATAATTGTGTATCGCAGGGCTAGAAATATGAAGGACTTATTTGAAAGAGTGGTTAAGTATAAGGGGAAGGGTTTATGAAGAAATGTGGGTTCTGCCCGTATAGCCCCTATGTTGCAGAGATTGCTGAGACAGTAATTAATAGTTTTAAATTTAAAACAGTGGAAAAGTTTTATTGTTACTCAGAGAGGGTGGTATATTGCACCCAATGTGTTTTATGTGCAGGTTTTTATATTGGTAAAACAGAGAGGAAATTAAAAATTTGTATCTATGAACATCTTAGAGCAATCAGAAAAAATGATGGTACCAATGCCCTCGCTAAACACTGTATGGATTTTCATGAGCATTCTTTTACGTTTTTTGTGCTGGACTCAGTGAAGGTTGGTAAAAGAGGTGAAGCATGGTCATTACATCTAGAGAGGAAAGACTTGACCTGGTAGCTACATTTAAGGGCCAATATCTCAATGAGTGTATTTCTATTAACAGTATTCTTAGGTTGAAAGCACTGGGAAGATGACCTGATTTATTGTAAAATGCATGGAAATGTGAAATTAAACTAAATTAAGTTGTTTTGAATAAGGTTTTAAAGTAAACACCTGTTTTACATATATGCTACCTATTTATTTTTTGAGATGTATTGGAATGAATTTTATGTTTTTTAAAGGTTTTATAAATATTCATGGATATTTATTACTATTTATTAATATTCATAACTGTGCATGTTCATAGGTAGGTACTAGGCTATCGGCCCTAGAGCCTATACAAGCCCAGCCAAAAAGGTACACTGGCTTTTGCCACCCAAGAAAATTATGTTCCTGTGCCACTGTCAAGCAGAGTCACAGAAGTGATCCCTGGGGTGAATTTCCTATTTCCCATCCACTCATCAAGATTTTTCTTGAAGAGTACTAATCAGGAGCTTTGTTTGATATAGATAGGTAGTTTATTCCAGAGTATGGGAAGTCTCTGGGACAGGAATCTATCCCTCCGGCATGTTCTGTTTATTGTGGTGACAAGGTTTAGGTCCCTAGAGCATGTAGCTCGGAGGGATTGGGACTTCTTTAAGGGGAGCATGTCCAACAGCTCTGGATTTGACATAGCTTTGTATGTTAGGCAGAGATCACGTCTGAGTAGGTGATATGCGATGGAGTAAAGCTGGAGTTTTTTGAGACGGTCTGCGTAGGACATCTTATTGAGGCCGGTAATCCTCTTTGTGAGGTATTTCTGCAGCCTTTCTGAAGCCTTTCCAGTTGTTGTAGTTGTCTTGTGAGGTACATACCAGAAGGGGCATTGTACTCTAAAATGGGTCTAATGAGTGATGAATAGAGGGGAACAATGACCTCTTTTTTTCTGGATGAGAAACCTTTTGTGATGAGGTGTGCCACATAGAGGGATTTCCTGACTACTGTGGTGATGCGATTATCAAGGAGAGACTACTGCCCACCTGTGTCCCAAGGTCTCCTATCACACTTTCAGTGTTAAATATACTACCACCTATGTTGTATTTCATGGGTATAGAGTTTTTACCAAAGGGGATGACAATGTACTTATTGGTATTGAGCTTGAGGCCATGGCTTTGACACCAGGCATCTGTCTCAGTGAGGCCCTTTTGTAGGATATCCACATAATTAGGAGTTTTGATTATGGCTACTAATTTGCAGCCATCTGCACCTTCATTAGCCAAATACCTTCTGTGTTAGCCTGTACTTCAGAGAAGTAGATACCAAACTGGAGAGCACCCATGACTGAACCCTGTGGTACTCCACGTGTCACTGGCCTGAAGTAAGATTTGAAGTCTGCTACTTTCACAGTGTGAGTTCTGTCAGTGAGCCAGTTTGCAACCCATCTTGTGACATAGGGATTTATACCTAGTTTAGTGAGTTTATCTATAATTCCAGAGTGGGGGATGGTGTTGAAAGCCTTGGCAAGATCTAGATAGGCTGTGTGAACCACCTTACCTTTGTCTATGGCTTTGGTGACTGCTTCAAAGAAGTCTATCAGGTTTAGAAGACATGATCTGCCTTTTACAAACCTGAACTGGGTGGGGTCCAGAGTTTGGAGATTACCAATGTCTTTGTTTATAAGTTCCATAATGATACGTTCCATGGCCTTGTAGACCAGGCTTGTCAGGCTAAGAATGGAATAACTGTCACTGTGCGCCATTCAATGGGCATAAAGCCTGAGGTGAGGCTATGATTGAACATGGTACTTAGGTGGGGTGCCAGTTTGTTCTGTAGTTTGTGTAGAACGCAGCCAGGGATGTTGTCTGGTCCCATGGATGCTGTGTTCTTGGCTTTGGAGACTGTGTTTTTTACCTGTGCAACCATGATTACAGGAACTCTGCATTCTTCCGGTATAGAGATGGGCTCTTTAGGGGGTGAGATGGGGGTAAAGTTAGCAGTGAACATATCTGCCAGGATGATGGCAATATCAGTTGGATCTGTACATTTAGTGCCATTGTGCTGTAACTCAGAGCAGATCTGAGTGTTGCCACTGAGATTCTTGACATAGGTATAGAATGCTTTGTGGTTGTCTTTAGAATCAGTGGTGATTTTGATTTCATAACTAGCTTTGGAGGATTTTATCAGGGATCGCAGCTTCTTACTGAGGCTGACCAGGGAGCCCTTCCACTCATGGGATTTTACTCTCTTTTGCAACAGTTTCTGCCTTCTGTTGTACAGTTTGTTTATGGCAGGGGACCACCAGATTGGCTTCCTTTTTTTGGAGGATAGCATCTTGGTTCTGTTTGGGATAGCACGATCCATGCACTCGTGTAAGTACTTATAAAGTGCAATTGTGTAGGAATCAGTAGTCGTAACTGTATTGTCCATCTTCATGGGTGTCATGAAGTTCACCACTTCTGTCTTAAGAAGCATGATGTTGACTTTGGAGAAATTTTTTACCGTGGTTTCCTTAATGGGGGGGTGGGGGCAGGATGTGGATATCTAGGGTAATTAGCTTATGGTCTGATCGGACCAATGAGGCATTGACTTCAGGTGTGGAACACCGGTCACTCATGTTGGTAATGACTAGATATGGGATATTGTTGCCCCTGGTGGGGATGTGGATAAGTTGACCCAGGGCATTGGAGTTTATGAATTCCATAAAGTGTTGAACGAAGGAGTTGGTACATGAGTAGTTTTCCCATTTAATGATGGGGTAATTGAAATCACCCATTATTAGGGTGTTTGGTTGAACCCTAATAGTTTCCAGTACAGAGAAGGGGCTGGAAAGAGAGTAAAGAGGGAGGGCTCAGTTTAACTGAATATTACGGATACCCGACTTCAAGGGAAAAGCTTGTATCTGAATGTTGGGGATGTTTTTCATGCCATCACTGTACACACTTTTTACTATTTTGACCCATTTGTAGTAGTAGTTTTCATGATGGGAAACACTGCCACTGCCAAGAAAGGAAATGAGATCGAGAGTGCCATCTGTTCCTGTACCTCCCTGTACTAGTTCACCTGAATCCACCCAGCTGGACGCCTAAGGAAAATAGTCAAAATTAAGATTTAACCTACCAGCTCCTTGAGAAACCTTACCTTGCTAAGAGACAGTGAAACCATCTGTTCCTGTACCTCCCTGTACTAGTTCACCAGAATCCACCCAGCTGGATGCCTAAGGAAAATAGTCAAAATTAAGATTTAACCTACCAGCTCCTTGGGAAACCTTACCTTGCTAAGAGACAGTGAAACCATCTGTTCCTGTACCTCCCTGTACTAGTTCACCTGAATCCACCCAGCTGGACGCCTAAGGAAAATAGTCAAAATTAAGATTTAACCTACCAGCTCCTTGGGAAACCTTACCTTGCTAAGAGACAGTGAAAGTATGTGTTATTATAGCTTCTAGTAAACTGTAGTAATAATAAGTTGTTATAGATACTGCTAGGTAGGTAAGCCTCACAGTCAGGTTAACCAGCAGCCAAACCCCCCCCCATATTTAACATTTTAAATAAATCGTACCTCTAGCTCATACCCTCTTTATCTCTAACTTGTTTTATCTCCCCTCCTCCCTGGCCTGACATCCCCTTTAGGAGACCTGTTATTCTGCATTAAAGTAACTGACCACTAGGTGGCGCCTCTATGCTAGCTTCTGAATATTAGTTTCTTCTCACTTGCTTATCCATATCTCCCTAACTCTCTTCCCAGTTTTTCTTCTGACTCACTGTTTTACCATCTCTCCCTCGAAGTAAACTATCTCTAGTCACACTCTACTCCTCATACCCTCTACCTCTATTCCTGTCAGCCTCTCAACATTCCTCTATAGTCTCTTACCTTCAGATTTACCCGCTGAATTCCATACTTCACTGATTGTCATCCTTGACAATCTACTCTCGTGTCTCTTCCTGCTCCGTTCACCCTGCAGGCTCACTCCGCTCCCCTACCCTGCCCCCAATTCCCACCTGCCCCAGTGCTCCTATATTTAATCCTCTATAGCCACACCCACATCAAATTCACTCCAATCAAACTATTCATATCATTAACACCACCAACCCCCATTATCTCAACACACCCTCTGTTACCTCTCCTCTTCTCCCAACTTGTTACAACACCCTACCTATTGACAACTCTCCTAACCTGCTCATAAAACTCTACCACCCATTTTCTCCCACTTCTCAAACTGATATAATGCCTACTTCAACTATCCCACACCAATTACAAGTATTTTTCTTACTCTCTCTCTTACCTCTTCTAACCACTGCCTATCTCTTAACCTCCTATGAACAACCACTATACTCTACTTTTCTCTTCCCCTCCAAACACACCTCCACACTACCATTAACTAACTATCGCAACCATCTTAACTTTATATCCAAACCCAGCTACCTACTAGCCAAATATCATAGACTAGCTCACATTAAGTATACAAACCGAAATGCAAAAAATTAATAGACTATTATTGTAAGCCTCTCAACCCTAAACACACAACACTCCTACTCTCCCTACTAGATGGGGACATTCACCCTAACCCTGGCCCAAACCATAACCTTAACTCTCCAAACAGCAACCCAAATAAAACTAATACACTAACACCTATCAAACCTTCTAACTCACTCTTAATAGCTCACCGCAATATACACAGCATTTGTAATAAAATTACTCAACGTCATGCTCTTTTAGATGTCCACCTATTTGACATCCTTTGCCTATCTGAAACTTGGCTAAAACCTACAGTAAAGGACAATGAAGTTACTCCACCAGGTTACAATATCATTAGATTAGACCACACAGCCAAAAAGGGAGGAGGGGTAGCAATCCTCTATAAAGCAGAGCTACAAGTTAGCACTGTAAATCTTAGCCCACCTTCAGACAATAGTGCTGAAATACTTATCACTAAATTTCAAATCAACACACATAACGCTATAAATATTATCTGTATATACCTTCCTCCAGGAAATAATATCAGTACACTTGAGAATATCCTTAACTGGCTTTCCATAAATTTCCCACAAGAAAACATAGTCCTAAGAGACTTTAATATAGACTGGAATACCTGTAATACTATACACCCAACCACCCATATCAACCTTTATGGCTTTTCACAAACTAACTCCCCTACCAGAACTAATAGACCCAATAACAAAGAAAGTACCTTGGACTGGATACTTACTAATAGTCCCCATCAAGCATACAAACCAGGAACCCTCCCAGATGACCCAAGTGACCATTCACTAACCTATATTATCAGACATAAAACCAACCTAACTTTCCCTTTCTCATACAGAACACCACGCACCAAAAAGCAATTTAACCTGGAACCTTTCCAAACTGAACTCAAACAATGTAATTGGTCACCCTTAAAATCTCTCCCAATCAATGAAGCAGTAGATTACTTCAATTCTACATTCCTAACCATCCTGGACCATCACACCCCATCACGCTCTGTTAGAAATAAAACTAAACCAGCCCCTTGGCTCACTAATAATACTAGGCAAAAAATTCTTCTTAGAAACAAATCCTGGGCAAAATGTCTTTCCACTAAAAATCCTTCTGATCACCAAATCTTTAGACAATATAGAAATAATACAAAAAAAAGCCATCCTGTTAGACAAAAATAACTTTTACCTACAGTACTCCTACCACAAGGAACCACAAAAGGTTTGGGCTAGCATTAACAAACTTCTATACCCAGGTCAATCAATCACTCCCAACCCACTTGGCTCCTACCCTGACAATCCCTCTCAAACTGCTAATGCCTTCAATTCTTTCTTCACAGATGCTATCCAAAATCTTGCTAGCCATCTATCTCCTGATATCTCAAATCTGCCTACTTCTACCAATATCCCACCCCCACCATTTCATATACAACCAGTACCTACTTCCTTCATTTGCTCCCTTCTCCAAAGACTAAAACCTACCACCCCCTCAGCAGACCAACTCCCAGCAGAATTCCTACAAAAAGGAGCTAAAGCCATTGCTTACCCCATTTCCATTCTGATCAACAGAAACATAAGTGAAGAAACTATCCCACCCATCTGGAAAATTTCTCATATTATCCCACTACATAAAGGGGGACACACCAATGACTACTCTAACTTTCTTCCTATAGCTCTGTTATCCCCTCTTGCAAAAATTATGGAAAAATGCATCCATAAGCAACTACTAGACCACCTTTTTCATAACAACTTACTTGCCAACTGTCAACATGGATTCATACCTTTCCACAGTACTACCACTGCCCTTCTATCCTTCACAGACAGCATCAATAAAAACCGTAACAATAATATTCTTTCCTCTGCAGTCTTCATTGATCTATCTAAAGCCTTTGATATGGTTAATCACTAACTCCTCCTACACATACTGAAATCCCTTTCACTTAATCCCCTAGCCATAAATTGGTTCAAATCTTACCTTGAAAACCGGCAACAGGCGGTACTCTGGCAAAATAAACTCTTTAATAACCTTCCTATTTCCCTCAGTGTTCCACAGGGCTCCATTTTAGGCCCACTCCTATTTTCCATTTATACTAATGACCTTCAATCAGCAATCCCACACACCATCTGCATTCAATATGCAGATGACTCTACTATTATCTGTACAGCCACCTCAAACTGAACTTAAATCTCTTACCCAAATACCTTTCAACACTGTAGAACAATGGTTCTCAAACCGCTGTCTCCTCCTTAACCCCAAAAAAAACTAAACTGTTATTCTTTACACCAACCCGAAACTCCACCCCTATTCATCTCACACTCACATCTAATGATGGCACTGTTATTTCTCCTGACACAACCACTAAACTCTTAGGAATAACAATAGACAACAACCTCAACTTTGATAGTCATATAAACAGCACAATAAAATCAGTGAACAAAAAACTTGGATCCCTTTACAGAATCAAGCCCTTTCTTACACCAGTGGCTAGGACCACTATAGCCAGGACCCACTTAATCTCAACTCTACTCTATGCTTCCCCTATATATACTAACCTTTCAAAAAATAACCTCAACAAACTGGCAACATCCTACAATAATATTGCTAGATTTGCGACAGGCTCTCCCTTCAGAACTCATCACTGTCTAAACCTAAAACAACTAGACTGGCTAGAATTTCTTAACCATCTTCAATTTTTCCAGCTTGCCATTGTCCATAAGACCCTGCATCAACCCTCCAACATTCCAATACTCTCTACCATCATTAAACCTTACAAAAATCTCAAGAACTTACGCTCCTCAAACAAACTGCTGATCAACATTTCAAGATCCAATAACTCATCAGGTGACTCCCTGTACTCTAACTCTATAGGAAAGCTATGGAATTTACTACCCACTGAACTTAGAACTCAAATTTCTCTTTCACTCTTTAAAAAGAAATTTAAGCTATTTCTTAAGACACACTGGCTATGCACCTGTACTAACCCTGAATAACTTCTCCCCTTTTAAACTAATAATTACTCTGAAACTCATAATATTACCCTAGAGCAGCAAAATACCATATTATTGCAAATAAAATTTATGTATAGTGCATATTGACCATCTCTTGTACATCACCCATTGATGCTTACTGCTAATGTTATCCTCACTGATTATTGTATTTGAATATATATAAAAAAAGTTATGTTTTTATTACAATTGTAGTTTTTAGTTTGATCTGTTTTGACTTTTGTATTTTTTAATTTGATCTGTTATGACTTTTATATTTCTTTGTATGTCTTTCTTGGAGCTTTTCTCCCCGGGCCTCTACTGAAAATGGACATGTATCCAGCTAGACTAGCCCGGTCAACAAATGTAAAATAAAAATAAAATAAATGAATAAGTGCATCAAGAAAAGAGGAGTGGGAATCCTGGGACATGGTGAGGGATCTGTAGCAAGCTACAATTTGGATTGCAGTTTTGCCCAGAGTTAGTTGCACTTGGATAACCTCAGCTGCATTATACTGAGCAACTAGCCTGGAGCTGTGGATATCCTTAATGAATATGGACACTCCTCCGCTTTTGGTTTTCTGGTCCAGGTTACATGGCCGAAAAGTGTGGTATGAGTTATAGCCTGGTAGTGCAGGGGTACTCTCTGGAGCCTTGAACCAGGTCTCAGTCACTGCACAGATATCGATATTCTCCATTTTAAGGAGTGCCTCGAGTGAGTGCATTTTGAGATTTAGACTTCTAGCATTGAGATGTAGAGATTTGTTCTCACTGGCTGGAATCAGGGAGGGTATACTGTTTTTATGAAGTCATCACTAACTGAAGGTATTTAAACATGAACTGCTTTCTTTTAAACTGTCTGAAGAAGTTTCTTATGATAGAAATGAAAGCACTAATTTTATTTGTAGTTTGATTTAATAAAGTGTGATCTTCATGGATAAACGGGCTTAGAACATTGGGTTTTACATTTTTGTATCTCACTGGAGTATTCACATTTCTTACCTTCTAGTATGGTTTTCTTCAGTTTGTGGTTTTCTGGCTTATTAGTAATGCAACATGATGCACTAGACATTCTTCATGTCCAAATAACCATCAGAAAGGCCCCATACCATATATTAGCTAGCTATAGAACTCCCTCCATGACCCAAGAAAGCCAACATGCCTATCTACAGTAATTGAAATCACTCAGTATTAAACTCAATGCCATTTTCCTTTGTGATCTAAACTATTCAGCTGTAGACTGGGAAGTCTGCCCCACCACCTAATGCACAAGCACAGAGATTCCTGTACTTTGTCAATAAAAAATGCCCTGGAATAACTAGTCTGAGTGTCCATTGGAGGGACAACAGTGTCTTTTTTATCCTTAATAATATGAGAGCATCTTGCACAATCCCTATCATATCTTTGCCAATTGTTAGGTCGGACCATAAAGCCATCTCCTTTGAAATAAAATTGAAACCAGAGACCCCTTCCACTTTTCGAAATTTATCTAAGACTAGCTACAAATCCCCACCAAACCTAGTTGTAGACCATTATGTGTGTATGTACCTTTAAGTAGCTATCCTAGGGCTTGCATTAGAGTATAAATATTGAACATGTGCAAGTCTGACTGCCATTTTGTAGTTAGCTGTTGAGATGTGAACATGTATGTATGTAAGCTCTGTCTGTTAGTTTGTTCGTATTTAATTATTCTGCTATCCATCCTGATGTGTTTCTATGTATTAAAGCATCTAAATGAAACCCCAAGCCTTCTTATTAGTTATGTTAGAGATGAAAAAGTGACATGGTGTCAGACATGGTATGTCTAAAGGGCATGAAGTCAGAACCGGCATATCAAAAGGGCATGAAGTTGGAGACAGCATGGCTAAATGATTAGAAGCACTTTGCTACAACTGGAGGAATATACAGGATTGAATCATCCCAAAAAGGGGCAAACTTTGCAAAAAAAGGTTAGAAACTAATTTTAAATATTTAATCTTGCTCAACATTATTTCTTATTCGCAAAATATGAAAATGGGCATACAGAACGTTCTAAACGATTTTCGCATACACAGATATATATGATATTGATAAAATATTGAAATTACTATGGAAAATGTTTGAAATAAATTCCAAATTGCATAAAATGAATAAAATAAGTGGAAACAACCACATTTTTCAATACATGCTTTGCAAATATGTATTTTTCGAATTGAGCAAAGATATTTGAGTTTTCAGAAGTGTATAAAGTGTTCGCATGTTTGTGCAAGTGTTACAGTAAAGCTAATTAGTGAGTCTAAAACCTTCCCTAATCAGTTAAACACATAATTTCAAAATAAAAAAAAATATATATATATATATACATACATCATCTTAAAATGTTAAATAAATATATGAAAAAATCTTTGCATGAGCATACATTTATATATATGCACACTTCTATCAAACTAATGTAGGTGTGGGCATGCACTAAGCATATGTTTCAAGGTAATTCGCTCATTCAAGCTGGGTGGCCTACCTACATTAAGGCTCACTATCCATTCTTGCTCTCTCTTTTCTGTAAGATTTTTAAAATCACCCCCTCTTTTATTAACTTATAGTTTCCAGCAAAGGGTAGGTCATCGGGAGGGCTTATGCTATCCTTCTCTACTTTCAGGAGTCCATACAATACTGGTACTAATGGATATTCAAGAGTAAAATATTTAAACAGACTTTCCTTAATCATGCCTGTCATAAGTAAATCAAAAATATAAAAGGACAGTCTCTCTTTAATACCATTGACCTGTGGATCTAAAAGCAGCAGGTACACTTCTGTATCACTCAACATTTTAAACATTCTGTCTAAATAAAATGTTTTCTCAAGAATAGCAATACTACTTCCCTTGACAGCAGGACGAATTTCTGTAGAAGACATTCCTTTTAACTGCTGCAATGCTATTCATGCGCCAGATATTAAGTTATAAAACAAATCATGCCATTCTTTATACATCGCCTCACGTATCTCCTTCTGACAAACTAGTAAGAAGGTTTCCACTAAAGGATGAGTCTCAGGAATAAAGGTACTGGGTTTCCTGAAAACGCTACAGTTATGGCTTGTGTCTGAGAACTGCAACTTTAAGCAGATATTTCTCGCAAACATCCTCAAATCAAAAATTACATCTGGTAAGTCAGATTTTCTAGCCGGGATGAACGATAATCCTTTTCCAAATAACTTATACTATTCATTGGTCAATTCAATAGAAGATAAATTAATAACCATCTCATTGTCACTTTGCTGCACATTGTTACTTTGTTGTGCTGCAACTCTGTGGATGGTATTCTCTGCCGGAGGCACTCACGTCTCAAATGGATCCTGGATCTCCCTTGAAAGTGCTTGCCCGCTGATTTTTTAAGAGTTTTTGTTAATTTTGTTTGTTGCTTTTGTGATATTAAAGTTTGCACATCTTCAGCCTTGGAGTTCACCTGGAATTATATGTTTTATTGGACACCGGTGTTTCCTTTGAGCATTCATTACCGGTCTTCTGGTTTTCTGTTTTTGATATTTCACAGAATACAGCCATTACAGAGCATTCTCACAAAGTACAGTATTTCGAAGAGTTTATTGTGCATTTGAATGTTGTTACAAGCTCACAGAACAGTCTGTTAATACATAATTACAAGAGCCATATTTTCAGTGTGTTTGTGCATACTTTGTGGGCATAGGAGATGGATTTCGAAAGCCCAGTGTACATGTGTTTGACAGTAATATTGCTGAGAACTGGAGAGTGTTTGAGCAAGAGTACAATATTTTCAGACACGCTGCATTTTCTAATAAAGATGACCATACAAAGGCATTTATTCTGTTTAATTAACTGGGTCAGAAGCCATTGAAAGGAAACACTTATTTGTGTATGCACCTGCTATTTATGCTGGAGAGGGAGAAAACTGTCATATTGTTGTACAGTCCGAGTCAAGGGAGGACCCAGAGAGCTTAAAACATAAATTTAGAGAAATGTGTAACCCCCATACAAATGTTATAATGGAAAGGCACTTATTTTACTCAAGAGAGAAACATGGTAAAACCTTCGCAGCATATATAACTGACCCGAGAAATAAAGCTAAAACGTGCAGATTTGGTGATTTAAGGGATTAGTTGATAAAGGACAGGCTTGTGTGTAGTATAAAAGATGATGCTGTGAGAAAGATTTTGCTTTGTGACAGTTTAACTTTGAATAAGGCCATTGAGATATGTCAGATTTACGAGCTCACAGAAAAACACACAAATATACTTACAACTGAAAATAGCTCTAGAAGGCACAGTGATAAACCTCATGTTGATAGTATGCAGCACGTTTAAAAAAAACAGGCCCAAACATATGGCAGCAACTGTAACCTCTGTAGCACTCATTGGTAAACCCCAGAACTTTCTAGCAAATTCCAGAAGCTGCACAGTCTCAGTGAAGCATAAGAGTGAGTCAGCAAACTCAAAGCATAGGGCCCAACCTAGTTTCATTGCCAACTGTCATAACTGTGGTGGAAGTCATGAATCTGAAAGAGAGAAATGTTTAGCTTTTGGTCAACAATGCCACAAATGTAATAAATGGAATCATTTCAAAAAATTTTGTAAATCAAAAGGCCCACATTCTTTCATTAGCAGGGAACATTTTAAGAAATGAGTTAATCAGTTGGACATTGACAGCTCTACTCTTTATGTTGATAGTTTGTCAGTGCTTCATGAAACAACTAATGTAGTAGATTTAAGGGCCAAGAATGAAGTATTTTGTCCTGTTTGGATAAATGGCAAGCACATAGAGCTCAAAGTTGATACAGGTTCCAAATGCAATATTATGTCTGAAGAAACATTTGCTAGAGTATGTAAAGGTGAAAGACTTGATTTGGCAAGGTGTGCGAAGCTTGTTGCTTATAGAGGAGAAGAAATTCAAACTGAAGGCTCAGTAGTGCTTTCATGGGACTCTGCAGGAAGAAGCTAGTTATGTGGTCAAGAGGCACATCCAGTCATTATTAGGGCTCAGAGACATTTTGAAAATGGGCCTGCTTTCATTTAATAAGGAAATCCACCATGTTAGCTTAAAAGACCACTACTCTAATTTTGCCCAGCACATTGTTTCTACCTATGCTGATCTTTTCAAAGACAAACTAGGCAAGCTTCCAGTTGTGTACTCCTTGAAGATAGACCCAGAGTTCAATCCAATTATCAGGCCAGCATGAAAAGTTCCACTAGCCATGCAGGACAGAGTCAAAGCCAAGTTAGATAAAATGGTGCAACAAGGTGTGATTTGTCCAGTTGCAATTCCAACTGAATGGGTATCTTCCATGGTAGTAGCTCATAAGAAAAGCTCAGATGACATCAGGATATGTACTGATGCACGAGATTTGAACAAGGCACTAAAAAGACCTCATCATCCAATGCGCACAGTCAAAAAAGTTGCAGCCTTGATGCCAAATGCCACTACGTTTTCTGTCTTAGATGCAGAAGAGTTCATTTTGAGAAATTCAGTTGACAAAAAATCCTCATTGCTCACTACTTTCAGTACTCTGTTTGGCAAGTACAGATTTTTGAGAATGCCATTTGGAATAAATTCTGCAAGTGAAGTCTTTCAACATGGAATGGGGCAACTTTTTTCCGGGTATCTTTGTGCTATTATAGTAAATAACATACTAGTAGGAGGTAATGCTGAAGCAGAACATGACAGAAACCTCATAAAAGTTCTAGAAAGGGCATGTCAAGTGAATCTTAAGCTCAATCCACCAGACTTGAGCCAATTTTTAGCACTACTCAGAGAGCTGATACATAAAGATGTATCCTGGTCTTGGTTAGAGCAACACCAAAGAGCATTTGATGTCCTGAAACAGAGAATTGCTAGTCTGCCAATGCTTAAATACTATGATGTTCACAAACCAGTAATACTTTCTTGTGATGCTTTGAAATTTGGTCTTGGTGCAGTCATTCTAAAAGAGGATAAACCTGTTGCCTATGCATCGAGAATTATTACCCAAACTGAACAGCAGCATGCACAGATTGAGAATGAGCTTTTGGCAATTGCGTTTGTATGTTCGAAGTTCCATGATTATGTTTATGGTAAACCAATCTAGATTGAAACAGACCACCAACCACTAATCACTATCTTGAGAAAACCTATCCATTCAGCTCCTGCCTGACTGCAATGTATGATGCTGAGATTCAAAAGTATAATTTCAATCTTGTCTACAAGAAAGGCAAACTTCTTTATCTTGCTGACACATTATCCAGATCACCCAAAAACAACACAGAACAGCATGAGAATGATAGTCTTGATTTTGAAGTCATGAAAGTGAGAATTTTTTCTTCCACATGTCTAGATGAGTTGAGAGATCACACAGCCACAGATCCAGTTTTACGGAGGCACAACTACTTTATCAATCAGGGATGGCCATCAAAGCAATCTAGTTTACCTCAAGAAGTGCAACTGTATTTTCCATACAGAGATGAGAATTTGTCTGACAAAAGTATCATTATGAAAGGTTCAAGAGCAATTGTTCCAAAGTCCTTGCAACCAGAGTACATTACTATCTTGCATCGTGATCACCCAGGGACCGAATTGACCAAAAGAAGGGTGAGAGAGATAGTATTTTGGCCTGCTATGTCACAAGACATTGAGAGAGTACTTTCTTCTTGTTCAGTGTGTAATAGTACTAAGCCACATCAACAGAAAGAACCACTTCAGCTTAACCAGGTTCTGGAACTACATTGGTCGACAGTAGCTACAGACATTTTTGAGTGGAATGGTCAACATTATTTGGTGTTAGTAGACTCTTACTCCAATTGGTTCAAAATTGACCTGCCTCCCAACCTAGCATCCAGTACAGTCATCTATCTATCAAAGAGCAACAAAATGTGTTACTTAATAAATATCCAGAGAGTGCTCTCACCCGTGTTATGGAGAGCTTGTTGGATGGTGTGATGGTATATGAGAGGAAACTTCTGCAAAATAAGAAAACAAAAATTGACAGAGATATAAAAGATTTCAAAAGAGGCCATGTTTTTATGTGACCCAGGAATATCTGCTAATGGAGTGAATGTACCAAGTAACAATCATAACCTTGTACAAGAGGCTAGATGTATGTCAATAGAACACAATGCTATGTCCTATAATAAGTGTAATCGAGATGTACAATGTACTGTGATACACACCATGGGTGAACAATTAATTGTCAATGCTGATGAACAAATTTCTAGTACCTCAACTTTAGACTTCCATCCCTTACCCATGGCTCAGGACAGCATCGATTCTCATCCTAGCCATAACAAGGATGTTAGACCTAAAGTACCTAGTGTACAACAAATCCCCAACATGTAATTCTTTCAATGTTGGTGCACACACACAGTTCCCTTTACCCATAAATGGGGAGAAAGGGCCAAGGAGGACATGGTCCATCAGTCGAGGTTGTCAGAAATGTAAATTATCAGTGGAGAGATAATCGAACCAGTCCCTCAAGAAAATGTGAAACCATCTGGAGACTCGTTAGTTTGGAGCATTTCTCATCGTAGTTTGACTTCTAATGAGATGTCTGTCTTAAATAAGAGTTTATCCTTTATTCCCACTACTAACAGTGACATTTCTGATACTATTCTTGATCTCAGGATGTTTAGCAGAAATGTGATGTTGAAACTTCAGTTTGGAAAGAATTTTAATGATAATAATGTGTCACATTTTAGAAAACCTAGTCTATATATACTGAACTCTCATTCTTTGGTAGAGGCTTTTAATAAATTAGTAGAAGATGATTTATATAAATATTATGAGGAGAGAAGGGTCATGAATGCACATAGAAATGGGAGATATAACCTTAAATATAAAGAACGGTTACGTGAGGATGTAAGTATTGTGATTCGACCTGCTGACAAAGGTGGGTCCATGGTTATTATGGATAGTGACTTTTATTTTCAATCCATGATGAATATGTTGAGTGATGAGAAGTTTTATACAGTAATTGATGTTTATTATGTCTATTTGTTAGAGAATAGACTCAGGAACATGCTAGAAGATCTATTAAAGAGTGGGCAAGTATCACTAGAATTTTTTAATTTCCTGACATGTGAATATCCCCTCATACCTACTATACAGGGGTTGCCTAAGATACATAAAGATGGTTTAAATCCCCCTATGAGACCCATCATTGCTGGCAGAGGTTGAATTACAGAGCTCTTCTCCTTATACATGGAGAGACACCTTAGACCCATATTGGATAAGAATGATTATGTCCTGAGAGATACGAAACATTCTTGATGGACCTATATACCTTTACTAGTTCTATATCACTGGATTTGGATTTCTATTTTGTTACCTTGGATGTGCAATCCCTTTTTACCATTATACCTAACAATACAGGGGTGGTGTCAGTTCAAGAATATCTCACTAGGTATAGTGAAAATAGTGAAGCACGCATAGAATTAATACGTCTGTATGTCTTTTTGTTTGATAAGAGTACACATTTACGGAAAGATGGCGTAGCTATGGGCACTTTGTGTGCCAATAGCTACTCCAATATGTTCCTAGCTTTATGGGAAGTTACATTGTTCTGAATGGAACTTTATAGGAAATATGTTCCCTTTTATCGTTGTTTCGTCAACAACCTCTTTTTGATATGGACAGGTGATCAGGTTGAATTAGAATACTTTTTTCAAATGTTGAATGAAGCCACAGAATATCTCAAATTTACAATGGCATATTCAACCAATAGAATTGCATATTTAGAAGTATATGTGGAGAGATTATTGAATGGGTCAATTAACACTGGTGTTCATAGAAAGAATTGTTATAGAAATACGTTGCTTTATAGACAGAGTATGCATCCTCAGTATATATTCAGAAAGGTTTTATGAGGACAAGGTATGAGGGTCTCAAGACTGAATGCCTCAGAAGAAAGCTTTCATTCTGAGTTATCTGATTTAAAAGGGAAATATATGAAGTTGAACTACAAAGGGAGCTCTCAGGTATACATGAATTAAGGGAAGGTAGAGCACATCCCTATTATGCTGATGCACAGAACATTGATGTTGGGGTTACAATAAATGGTATGCCAAGAGAAATCAAAATTCCTGTGTTTTATACTAGTGACACCCAGGCTATATCTGACATCATAAAGAGGAATTGGGGAGTCTTAACAGCTGATCCCACAGTCAAGAAAATTGTAGGTGATGAACCTAAATTTAGGTTCAAGAATAAACATAATCTGAAAAGATTATTATGTTACTCTAGGGACTGAAGGGAACAGTTGTCACCCCTTAACATTTCCTCTTACCCATGTGGCAGTTGTAATTTCTGCACCTACATTAATTCTAATGGATACTTTATATATCCAGATATGGGCCAGGAATTTAGGTTCACCATTACTGCCACTTGTCAAACCTCCCATGTGGTGTATTTGGTGGTGTGTGACCTATGTTGTTCATTCTATGTAGGAAAAATGGATAGACCTCTTAAAGTTTGAATCTGTGAACATATATACAGTATTAGAACACGTTCTGGTATTAGTGCACTTTCCAAGCATGTGATTTCTCATGGGGATAGCCATACTTTTAAATTTATGGCTATAGATGTTAATGTGACTACCTTGAGAGAAGGTGATGTTAGGAACCTCACAGAAAGTAAAGAGGTTAATTGGATTCTAAGACTTAGAGCCGATAGGGGTTTGGGTCTCAATGAGAAGGAATCTCTTGAGACCTACCCTTAAATCTAGAAGAATAGTTATTACTTGATATATTCTTGTCTATATTGCATTTTATACTATATTTTACATTTTATATGATTTTGCATGTTTACTTTATTTATATTGAACCCCATTATAGATTTTTTTATGTGCATATACATGTATTTTAGGAATTTGTATTTGAGTCATGGTATGAGGTTTTGAATTTAAGATACTAATTGATATGATTACTTAATTGGTTGAATACCTATATTTAAATGGACTTGTTCATGTATCTTTTGTTGGTCTGAAGAAGCTATTAGCAAAAGTGCTAACCAGTTTGTTATAATAAATGTATATATTTTTATAGTTCATCTGCTGCTTGGTTGCTTTACTGCTATATTCATTTTTTTTTTCCACAGTCATTATTAAGATGAAACATCATTTTACAGTACATGGTAGTTCACACAAAGTTATTTCAGACAATGGCATGCAGTTTACAAGCCAACAGTTGAAAAGATTTGCTGAACAATGGGACTTTACTCATATCACAAAAATACCCTGAGTACCCGCAGTCAAATGATTTGGCAGAACGCACAGTTCAAAGTGCAAAGCAGTTACTAGAGAAGTCAAAACAAGATAATAGTGATGTTTTCCTGAATCTCTTGAATCTCAGAAATGTTCCACATGATAAACATCTTGGTTCACCTGCACAGAAACTTTTGTCGAGACAACCTAGAATCACATTACCACTCAGTAGTCAATTATTGGTTCCATATGTCAAGAACAGCAGATCAGTGAAACACAGTCTGTTGAGGAAACACCTTTCCCAGAAGTCGTACTATGATGAAACCAGCAAACCGCTCAATCTATTATGAAAAGGAGAGGTGGTAAGGATGCAAACATTCGGAGGTTATGATTGGATTGGTGTCATGAAGAATATTTGTCCAGAGCCGAGACTGTACATTGTGAAATCAGAAGGAGGAATCTTTAGGCAGAATCAGAGGCATTTACAATCGGTATCCGAGTCTATACCACAGCATATAGCCTGTGAGAGAGACTCTTGATCTCAGAGTGAGTCATCCAGTCATCCAATTCTAGAGGAAGTTCCAGAGGGCATTCCTGTTCCCATGACAAATCCAGAAGTTCCTATTAGGAGTTGTGCAGCGCAGACTGTCCCTGTTGCTATTTTTGATTCCAACTGCTATGTTACAAGATAAGGTCAAATTTCAAAACCTTGCAACAGATATCAAGCAATTTGGACATTAACATTATATTTTGTTTCTGATGTACATACTAATGCATGCCTATCTCTGCTATTATTTTGTATAAAGGGCAATCTTTATAAGAAGGAGGATGTAGATTAATATGTGTGTATGTACCTTTAAGAAGGTACCCATGTGCTTGCACTAGAGTATAAATATTGAGCATGTGCAAGTCTGACTGCCATTTTGTAGTTAGCTGTTGAGATGTGAACATGTATGTATGTAAGCTCTGTCTGTTAGTTAGTTCGTTCATATTTAATGATGCTGCTATCCATCCTGATGTGTTTCTATGTATTAAAGCATCTAAACAAATCCCCAAGTCTTCTTATTATTTATGTTAGAGATGAACAAGTGACACCAGTTAACTCCATTGAATATGTGGAAATGTAGACCGCTACACTATTCCAGCATGTAAACAGTTGCATAGATGCAGCTGTACCCTGTAGGAAAAGCAGAGGTCAACTCCCAGAAACAAGTCCCCATGCTGGAGCCATAATATCAGCAAGCAATACAATAAAAAGAAAATAATTTTTCCAAATGTAAGAAGAGTAGTTCCCAGAATGATAGACCTTTCATCAAAGAAATAAATGAAATAATCAGGAGCTTAATAAAATCCACAAAAGCCAAGTTTGAGACTAATATGGCCACCCACGCTAAAGACAATCGCAAGGACTTTTTTAGATATGTTCGTAATTGCAGGAGCACAATACGGCACTGCTCTAAGCTCATTGTGAACAATCTTACCTACACTGAGGTTGAAAATATAGTGAAACTATGTCATGATAAATTCAGCTAAAACTCTACTCCCTTCTCCGCTCTGCCTATCCCACAAGACAATAACAGAGCCATAAGTCTGACCTGCCTCATATACAAGGCCATGGAAAGATTTAATATAGAACTAATCAATAAGGACAGAGAAAACCTCCAGTCACTGGACCCATTTCAGTTTTTATTCAAGGGTAGATCATGCTTTCTCAATCTGGTTGATTTTTTGAAAAAGTCACCAGAGCAATGGATGAAGGTAAAATGGCACATACCTCATATCCCAACCTGGCCAAAGCTTTTGACAGAATCTCCCACTCAGGCATAGTCAAAAAAGCTAAGTAAATAGTGAATAAATCCCTATGACAACCTCTGGATTCCCAACTGGTTCACAGATAGGATGCAGGAGATCAAAATCAGGGATGTTACCTCCACAAAGAGATCAGTCACCAGTGGAGTCCCCCACAGTTTGATGCTGGGAACTCTCCTGTTTGACATCTACCTCTTTGAAGTAAAAGCCATCATCAATGGTTTATGACTGACTAAGTTTATAGATAACTGCAAGGTAGGAGCAGTCATTGAATCCCCAGATTACTTAGCCATCCTGTCAGAAGGTTTATCTCAAATACATAACTGGTGCAAAAACATAAACTGAAACTAAATACCTTAGATACTTGATTGCATCTTTTATTAAGTTGTCTACCCTGGAGAATTACCATATTGACAATACACCCCTAAGAGATGACCCAGTTGTTTCGAGACAGGGCCTCATCCTTCCTCCACCAACACAAGTTCAATTGCTTATGGGGAAAAAGTAGAGGAGCAGCAGACTAGTCCTGCAACGAGTTTATAAGCTAGAGGGTTTCTAAAGGGGGAGGCATCTGCTAGGGAGCTGAAGGAAGGAAGGGTAGCATTATCATTGCCTAATGCACATATAAGGACACCTGGATCTTCAGAATTCCTTTGCCAGTGGAAGACTGAGAGAGCAAGAGTAAGGCATTTCCCTACACTAGGCTCCAGCAGTTAGTGAACAGGATTAAACCCCATAGCATAAGATAACCAATAAATTTCAGGTAAATGTAAAGTGTGAAAGAACAGGGCAGTGATAGATGAAGAAGAACATGATAGAGGCATCATTAGGACATGAAAGGTCTGCACAGGGCCTACATCTGATGTCAAGTAATGTTGCATAGAAGTGTACACCTGCATCTGTAAAGATAACTTCCATTAGACAGTGCACCTCATAGTCGTGTCTATCTGGGCCATCTTAATGAACCCAAATAGTGTTGGAGGATCTGCAGGTGTCTCCTCATCCCTATCTAAAGACCACTGTCAACTTGAAGATGGGAGGCCATAGGAACAGACTACTTGATATGAAATTCAGTCACCACAGCATCACTGTGGGGCTTGAAGGATCATGGGCTCTGAAATAGCCCATCTTACTCATGCTCCAAAAACTTGAACAGGTATGATAGGTTCTAGCAGATGCATGCTGTTTGCTGGTGGTTCACTTCCCATATCCTCTCCTCAGTATATTATGACAGCTGCATAACTGATCTCTCACTACTTGAAAGAGAGCTTCTAACTAATGAGGAACATGAAGGCAGAGATTTTGATGGAGCAGCTTTTGACTGGTATAATACTTTAGATCCCTTAGCTTCTTCTGTAAGTCACACACTTACCCAGGATTACACAAATGACTCTTCTGTTAGACCCTGCCATAAGCAATCACCTATGATATTCATCTTAATGGTAAAGTAGACCTTGAATTGCAGTATTTCCTCAGTGGACAGTCCAAATTCTGACTTTTCTAGCAAAACTGTATGTCACACTGTACTCAAATGCATTAATTTTTTGCTGATCAGGTCAGTGGCTAATAATACACTAAGAATAAGTATACATTGAAGGTTTATATGTTTTAGGCTTTAACTCCACGAAAATTTCTTTAGGGAATTTTGGGATTCACATTCTTCTTTCAGCTTTTCCCAGTTAGGGGTCGCCACAGCAGATCACCTGTTTGCTCATGATTGACAGTGGAGTTTTACAGTGTTGAGTTGCCAGCCTGGTGCCCAACCTTCTACAGGAAGCACACACATGCACACAGTCACACCTAGGGCCAATTTAGTGTCCATTCCACCTACAGCATGTCATTGGGAGGAAACCAGAGCACCCAGAGGATACCCACACGGAGGACATGCAGACTCCACACAGAAGGCACCCCAGCCAAGGATTGAACTGCAGAACTTTTTGCTGTGAGGTGATAACGCTAACCACTGCACCACAACAACTGCCCAAATATTGGGATTTACATTATTGCTGTACAACTGTCAGTATCCAGTCTGATATGTGATTCTACACTTACAGTCAGAGGCAAGTCTACAGCCACCCACACAAGTTAGACAGGATTCTGAAATGTCCCAAGTTGGGAAAATCAGTAGAGGAATCCCAACATCATTCAATGAAGAATATTTCCAAAGTCAGATCTGTAGTACTGGAACATACCATGCAATCCAGATCAGTGAGATATCTTCTTCCAGAAGTCAGCTCCTTTTGCTTGAACACTGTGAAAATGCAAACAGTGTCCTTTTACTTGCCTTGAGTGAGAACTGTTCTGTGCTGTATTGCATCTATTACTGTTCATAAAAATTGGCTTGTCTAAGCAGAACCAAATGAGACTTTTTTTTTAGTTTCCTGCATTGCATAGGATTAGAAAACAGTGTTAGGGCCTGGTCCTAGTTATTAGCAGAGACTGGGGATTTCTGCCGACAGAAGACCACTAAACATTATATAGATACAGACAGTTGTGTGAGTACTCAGCAGAATGGTAAATTACTGAATCAGTTTATGCATTTCTGGTATTTCCCTTTTAAAGGCATAGCAACCATAAACAAGAAGGACAGATGACTTGGCTAAGAGTTCCCAGCCAGTACATGCCCTTCAGTTAATCAGTGACCAGATGCACAAACTATGAAGTGAATAACAGCTCAACCTCAGGGATGGTGTAAAGAATTCTAAGAGCTAAACACCCTTATAAAGTAGCAGACATTCTATACCTGATATCAGTAACATAAGACTCTCCTTTCCTCCCTCCTTCTACCCACCCCACACATGCATATGCATCTTCTTGGATCAAACCCATGGTATGCTTCTTCACTTATGCTGTGCTGCTAACTGTAGCTTGTAGTAACATGGAGTGAAAGGGCCTCTTTTCTCTGAAACTCATCACATACTGCAGGTTTAGTGTATCCAGTCTTATCTGAGTAACTCATTCTAAAATAATTATTGCCTGTTAAGGTAATCTCAGCAGTCACGTGCATACTTGGATCCTTTAATTCTGCAACAGACTCACATAGCTGTATAATCATTTCACCAAAGACTCAACAGGTATACTCATTCGACTCACAACAGTCCATAAAATAATAAAATAAAACCAGCAAATTGAATTTAACATAGAAAATGGAAAGGAAGGAGGATGTTCCTACCAGATAATCAAATCTATTCCTTCTTTAATTGTTAAAGTGAGTATTTTATACAATCATGCTAAGATATTTAATCCATTTTATATTCCTTTGGTGAAAATTTACTTTACAGATACAGCAACAGCTAATACATTTCTTGTAATGCTTATAGGATGTGTGTATTGAGGACTATGTAGTAACTTCAGAGATATCTGCCAGTGAATCCCAACTAAGAATCCATGCCAAGGCAGTTATTTCCCCTGGAACAGTGGGCTGTGGTAGGCTCACTGATTATATTTTTTTCCAGAATAAGAACAAAAGCCAACATGTCAGTAAAACCAGTCTAAAATCATTTGTTTTTCATCCATGTTCCTCATTCTGTCAGAACTGAAGAAAACAAAAAGCTAATACAACTGGCAAAAATCCTCACTCCAGAACTAGTAAACTCATATCAGTCTCCTGGGATCTGTAAGGAGTATCAGCGGCTCATCTTGGCTCTGATGACAGGGTTAAGAGGAAAAAGGTAGAATTTTTTCCTGAAACAATGTCAGACATGGCCTTAGGCAGAGTTCATGGACTGACAGACAAGACTAATCTATCCTTAAGGAAGATATTGTAGGACAAGGAATGCAACCAAGCTTGCAACTCTGACAGCCTCCGAGCAGAAGTAACTGCTACAAGAATAGCCCTTTTCCTAAAATGATAAGATGAAGTAAAAAAAATCAAAAGATGGTTTGTTCTTTGCTTTCAGTACAGACATCAGGTCTAAATAGGAAGAATCAGTTTCTTATTTATGTATGTATTATTTATCTGTCTATCTATCTATCTATCTATCTATCTATCTATCTATCTATCTATCTATCTGTCTATCTATCTTTCTATTTATCTATCTATTTTTCTATCTATCTTTCCAGATGTTATCATTTGTTTACCAAGAAAGACTGAATGCAGAATAAAATGACCCCTTTTTTATGGAAGCCTAGGGTGAAGAGCTCCAAAACCTATTACATAAAAGAAAATGTTTACAATAAAAGTACAAAGAAAACTGTCAAAATACATTGCAATGAAGAAGAAAATTAAAGCAATATTTGTACAATGAGAGAAGACTGTGTAATGCAGTAAATAACAGATAAATGTTAAGACCTGTTTACAAAAAGTACTACTAGTAGAAGCTGATGGAGAGAGAAAGAGTGTGTGTTTTAAGTAAACTAGAAAAAACTGCAGCAATCCTGCAGTAAGTAAGGGAGCAGGTTCAACAGACTGAATGCTTATCACTGGAGGAAGAGGTCTCTAAAAAACAAATGGACTGGAATGGCTCAGTACCAAGACATCAAGAAAACCATCATCATCAACCCCCTTTTTCTACATGGGGTCAGGGTGTTAAGTTAACTGTCACCATCTCTCTTGATTCAATGCCACACTCCTGCCTTCTTTGACACTCATGCATGCCTGACTGTCACAGATCTTCTCTCACACAGTCCATCCACCTCTTTGCTGGATGCCCTCATTTTCTCTTACCTTCTTTCTGTCTGTCCCAAATCTTCTTCACCAGATTGTATTTCTGTTTTTCTGCACATGTGCCTGAACGCATTTGTATCACGTTATTGAAAAATGAAAATAGTGAATGCTATTTCATCGGCCCCAAAACATCTAAACATGAAAATATCGAACATTCAGAACAGCAAATTTTTTCCGATGGAAAAAATTTGGTGCTGCAAAACACATGCACACTACACAAGCACATCACACAAACAGCAACCACACACATACACTTAAATTCCTACATCTAATGTTACACTTAACTAAATATACACTACTATCTACCCACTTACCTTAACCCAAACCCTAACCCTAAGGTCCGTCACTATCGCACACTCACCTAACCCGCGCCCTAACCCTAACTCACTTAAACCACCCCTAACCCTAAGGTCCGTCACTATCGCACACACGCCTAACCCGCACCCTAGCCCTAACTCACTTAACCCGCCCCAACCCTAACGTACAAACAAACACACACTTACCTGAACCCAACCCGTAACTTTCCACCACAGCATTAATAATAGCAAAGCCACAGAAATGGCCAACTGAATTATTTCCCGAGGAAAGAATTTGCTGTTCTGCAGCTGCGCTATTTTTAGTGTTCGCTGAATGGTGTTCGATATCAGAACATTCAAAGTTTTAATACTTTGATGTTCTGATATAGACCCACCTGAACCACTGCAATCTGTTCTCTTTGAACTTTTCTACAATTGGAGCTACATTGACTTCTCTTATATTCTTATTTCTGCATCTTTTCCACAGTGTGCATCCTATCACCCTTCTCAGGCACTTTTCCATCAACTCTAGTTTCTTCATCTGCTTTGCTTTACTGCACAAGTTTCTGTACCATATAGTAGTACTGGTTGTACCACTGTTTTGTACACCTTATTTTTCAGCTTCTTTGGCATTCTTCTATCATACACTACACCTAACACTCTATGCCTGTTGGCTGCAGCCCCTCTGATTCTAGCTTTGACCTTTTCATTCAGACTTCCATTCTCCTCTCAAACACCTCCCCAAGATACTTGATGCTATTAACCTGTTCCAGTATCTTCCCTTCTATCTCAATTCTCAGCTTCTTCTGATTTCCCTATTTTGCTGCCATTACCACTGTCTTATCTGTACTTAGTTTCATCCCATGTGCTTTCAGTTTTGCATTCCATTCCCCTGTACTTTGCTGAAGTTCTTGCTCAGAGTTTGCCTTTAATGCTACATCATCTGCATACAGCAATTTTGTTGCTCTGTCCCCTCCAACATGTTAGCTAATGTAGTCCATCAACACGATGAGCAGCAGTGGGCTCAGAGCTGAACCCTGGTGTACACCCACTCCTGCTGGGAACCCCTCTGTGAGACCAAACACTGTCTATACTTGAGTCACTGGGTCCTTGTACATAGCCTGCACTAATTCTTCCAATGTTTCTGGGACTTTGTACCACTGCAGTACTGCTCAAATCAACTTTCTTGGGACCTTGTCATATGCTTTTTCCAAGTCTAAGAATGCCCACTTGGACTCTTTCCTCATCTTTAGCTTCTTCTCAACTATCTGTCTCAGTGAAAATATCAGGCCAGTAATGCTGCATCCTGATCTGAATCTGAACTGCTCATTTCCCATCTTACTTTCTACTTCTCTGCATATCCATTTATTAATCACCCTCTCCAGAACTTTCATGCAATGTGACGGGAGTTTGATGCCTTTGTACTACACATTTGTAACTGTCCCCTTTGTTCTTGTACACTGGCATGAGTATGCTTATTCTTCAGTCATCTGGGATACACCTTTCACTTCACAGAGCTATGAGTGCCCTCGGGAGCCATTTCTCCCCTATTTCACCCAGCATCATTATCATATCTGCTGTGACCTCATCTGAGCCTGCTGCTTTTCCTGACTTAATTTTCCTTAGTGCTGTTCTTACTTCTTCTAGGATGGAACCTCTTCTTCTCTCACCAAAGGCTATGTGTCTGTGGCAGAACATTTTCTGTGGGATTTTCTTCAGTCAGAAGCTGCTGGAAGTACTCCTTCATCTGCCTGTGATGTTCTGTGCACTGGTGAGCAGGTTGTTGCTGGCATTCCTTATGAAGGGTGTCTGACTATTTTCTTTACCTTTCTGTCTTTACCTTGTAATCTGATATGGTTTCTTGTGCCACCTACTGAGCCACTTTCCAGAAGCTGATAGAGTCCCTCTGGTACCCTGTTCTTTGCTATTTTAACTCCTTTCATAGCTTCTTTGTTAGCCAACCAGTATTCCTTCCCAGCCTGGTTCATCTTTTCCATTTCACACTTTATCCTGCACTCCTTCTTTCTCTTGATGTTTTCCTGGACTTCTCTATTCCACTGCCCGCTTTTCTTAAGTACCTTATTTAAATGCCTGTCTTGGCCACATATTTGTTCTGTAGTCCTCACACATGCTGTTTTGAGGCACTGCCATTCTTCTTCACCACCATCTATTTACTCCTGTTCTTGGTGTGCTAAAACTCTGAGTAATTTCTTGAACTGTTGTACTTTCTCTCCAGTCAATTTCAGGTCCTCATTCTAGTCTCTTTTTAACTTAGTGCATTCTCTGACCATTGCTTGCAGCTGATTGTGACAACCACTGGTTTATGCTGTGGGCTGGCTGTTTCACTGGAACTGACTTTGCAATCACTGATTCACCCCCAGTGCCCTTTCCTTACTAAAAGGAAGTCTACCTGAGTTACATGTTGGCTCGTCTTGTATCTGATCTTGTGACTGTCTCTCTTTCTGAACCATGTGTTGGATACTGTCAAGCAATTTGTCAGACAGGAATCTAGAATGGTCTCTTCTTCTTTATTCCTTTTACCCCACGCATGTGGACTCAGGCAGTCCTCATATCCTGATCTGTTTGTCTTGATATGTGCATTCAAGTCAACCATTGTCCTGCAACTGAATGCCCTCTTTCCTCACTATCACAACCCTGCTGTGGGGCATAGGCTGAGATCACGAATACTGCCTTATCTTTTCACTGGAGTTTGATTGCCATGAGTCTGTCACTAATGATGACATCAATTACTGCCTTCTGAAGCCTGTCTCACACTACAGTTCCCCACATCATCTCTAGCCTGTCCTCCTCCTAAGTAGTAGACTCTGGATCCCAGGTCAAGTGGCTTTGCTGCACTGCTCTTTCAGCTTGTAACTTGGATACATAGTATGTCCAGCCTCCTCCGTACCAACATGTCATCCAATTCTAAGCTGCATCCTGTCAGTGAACCTACATTGAGTATAGCAATTCTCAGTTCATGTTTGGCAGGTTTTACGTCCAGATTTTGCTCAACAGAGCTATCCCATGTAAACCATGTTGGGCAACTGGAATCTGGATGGCCAGTAGCTTTAAAACTGTTGGGCATACACAGGCCAATAGGGGGTGCATGCACCCTTCCCACCATTAGCATGGATCCCTGGCATAAGTCAGGTCCTCAATCCCACTTATCACCAGGAAATACCCATGCCAATTTGGCGATATTAGGCAAAATGACCAAATCACCTAGAGCCATATTTTACACAGTTAAGTGGCTAGTCCAGCCACAGCTCACAATCTGTGATTTGTGTTCTCTTATCTTGAGGATACTGCACATTACAATATATGCCCAAAGCAGTTATTCTATAAAACCTTTCCCTGTATAGGGCACCAAGAAGAGTCTGTGCTACTGCCCACAGCTCCATTCATTGGTGAGCTTCAGAGGGAAACACTCAGCCTGTTTTTTCAGAGGTGGGAGAAGCCCCAGGACACAGGGAGAACATACAAATTCCAAACAGTCATTGGCCAGAGGTCAGGATCGAACCTTATACCTTGTGCGTAGGAGGTAAAGATCTTAACCTTTATGCCAACTGGTCTCAAGAAAACCATTCACCCCATCCCACCCCTCCAAAAAAAAAAAAAAAAAACTGATGCAAAATGGTGGTGAATGGAACAGTGCACAGATATGACATCAGCAAGGAGTACATGGAGAAGATGGATTCATTGAAAAGGGGCAAGCGAAGAAGCTCCACAGGGTGAAATAGTCCATATGTGGACAAGGTTTGCTTTTGCCAAATATGACGACTGTGCCAGGACAGGAGTCTGCTGATGAGAAATATAAAACCTGTGACAAGTAAGGGCATAGGAGTAAAGGCAAAGGCAGCACAGTTAACATGAACAACATACCTAAGTATTCAAGCAAGACAAGCAAGAAAGCAAGATCCAAAATATTTTCTGGATCATTAGGTTCAGCTGACTAGCACTGTTGGTCAGCAAAAGATTTAGTGAAGCAGAGCAGAAGCATTCAGGAGGGCTGACAGATTGATGGCAGACTTTAAATATCAAAGGACTTATAAGTGGGGCTCAGTTAAAGAAGTCATTCATGCCAAGGAGGACCTGTGTGTGCCTTGATGGAGAATTTAAAGGGTAAAGACATGTATATATGCACACATGTTTATTTTACCTGCAACAGATGGTGCACACAGATATAGACGGACATTAGCAATCAAGTAGCATTAAAAACATACTTCCTAAATAACCTGAAATGCCAATGCAACACAGACAAGCCACCATAAAACCTGCACTACTTAATATTAACCCACTTCTGTAGTTCAAAATTACTACCCTGACAGCAACACAGCTGTAGAACCACTATTTTCTGTTCGGTAAGAAATGCCATGTTTTCACGCAATGCCAAAAAAAGAAACAACTCAGGTTTTATATTATGCTACCAACTGTTGTCTAAGTTTTTATAAGTTTTGATACATACTGTTAAGTTTTATATGTCTGTATATTCAACTTTTATCATTTTTGTTAACTTTTGCATATTCCACTTTTAAAAAAAATGTTGTCAAGTGTCTATATTTTATTTGACTGTATTAATTGTAGAGCCTCCACTGAAAATGGGTTCCTGACCCAGTGGTCTTTCCCAGTCAACAAATGTCAATAAATAAATAAATAAATAAAAATTAGGGCATATACATGTTTATTGATAAAAAATTTCAGTCCGGAGTTATGGCGGGTGTTCACCCTATTTTATTTTGACTTATTTTACTATTTTTTCTAGCGGATATTAACTATATGTTCTACATACAAGACTAAATCAAATAGTCAAATTTTAAATTTTGCTAGTCATTTTATTTAGACTGAATTTATTTTGTACAGCAGGGAAATGTATATACTGCTACAGTAAAGGTGCATTTTGTTGTTGTTGTCTTTCGGCTTCTCCCGGTTAGGGGTCACCACAGCGGAACTCCAGTCCGCTAATGATTGGCAGTCGATTGTCATGAACACCGAGGTGCCAGCTCGACATTCAACCTTCAATGAAGGCATGCCCATTTACGCATGTCTTTTGAATGCCCACCCAACTGTGGGGAGAACATGCAGACTCCACACAGAAGGCACTCCCCACACTCCAACCGAGAATCGAATGGGAGAACCTCTTGCTGTGAGGCAACAATGCTACCACTGCACCACCATAAGAATCATTAATTGGGTGGCTAGGGATGAATTTAAGTTATAAACACAATAAGATATATGCCTATGTTGTGTAGAGATTGTTGTCATGTAAGTCTTACAGACAGAGAGGGGAAGTTATCATACCACAGGCACTCATAGTTTTCTAAATAACAAGGGTTCAAGCAATCTGTGCAGCAGGGTGTTAACATTCAAGGGACAGCCTAACCCTAGCTATGTATACAAAAGTTAAAATTTCTGCATCTAGTGAGGAAGAACATGTTAAACTTATGTCAAAGAATAAGGGGAGAACTCATCCTATATGGAGGAACAGAATATTATAGGAGGTTCAAAGAAAGAGAATGTTCATATCCTGTTTACCGGAATCTAAACTGAAGGAAGTTGACTCCAAGAAATTTAGGAACAAGCAAGGCATTCATGGATTATAAACCAGGAGGGTTGAAGAAAGAAATTATTTTGTTGTCTCACAGTAGCCTGCAAATCTGCACCAACCAGGTAATTGGCATTGTAGGAGTAGGTGGCTGTTATGGAAGGCAAAGATTAAAGGAACTTTATTAGAGATTGGGAATGTATATGCACCTAATAGTTATGGTCAGTCTTTTATAGGAACCGGTTAGACAGATGAGATTAATTAGTATGTGGAAATTAGATGTGGAAATTCCTTTATGGGATATTAATTTAGTTTTAGATCAGAGGTGAGATCATTTATATATATACATTATTTATACATTTATATAATAAAAACATAAGGTCATAAGAAGGCGCTACAAGTATTGCAGAATTGGATGTATAAATGGGGGTGGACTGATGTACTGAGAATGTTACATGGAAATGACATAGGAATACCTTCTCCAAGGATTCGTCCAAACAAAGTTATAGAATAAATTTGGTACCGATGCCAGAGGTAACAGGATATTTGGTTAAGTAGTAGAGAACATTGGATATCAATTTTTCAAATTGGTAGTCTTGTTATAGCCATAAAAACAAAGACAGGCTGGTATTAGGAGATGAAAATGAGTGCACTATTAGTGGGCCAGTAAATAGGGAAAGGAGGAATTTGTATGCTTGTTGATGGATGTAATTATAAGGAACCAAGTCCAAGCAAGTAAGCCAACATCAGATTGGTTGAAGGACTGCAAAGAGGCCATTAAGGGTGATATAATATAGAGAAAAGGTAGAACAGTAAAGGACATAATTTAGGTGACCTTAAAAAGGAAGAAATTATTTTAAAAGTAATGATTTATTTGTTGGATATCACCCAGGTATAAGCAGAATTAATGAGAAGGGAGAATTATTGGTGGATTAAGAAGGAAGGAGATTACATTGCAAGGACTTTCAGGAAATGAAAGGAGATACATAGTCTTATGCAAGTGAAAGATTTTAAGGTGGATATATAAGAAGGATGGTAGAGGTTAGAGACGTATATAGAAATTTAGAGGTATACTAAGGGAGGGACAAGCCAAGGTGGGAGGAATGAACGTCTGAAGCTGCAACGAGTAGTCTGTTTACTGATAAAGAAATAGAAGATTTGAATAGGCACATTCAGGATGTTGAGGAACATAAGGCTATTCAGTCATTAAATCTACCACTGCATGGGGGGAGGCATCAAGAGATTAAGCAGTTTCTAAGAAAGATTTTCTTTGCTCTGGGTGAAGAGAATAACTTGTCATATGAAATAAATCAGGTATTGTTAGCAGTCTTACCCAAGACAGTGAAGGATGTCTCTGCAGTAAGTAACTTTAGGCCCATCTCCATAGTAAATTTTGATGGGAAAATTTTGGCCAAAGTAATAGCAAGAAAAATAGAACAAATATTATCACAATAATTGGTAGCAGGGCAAAGGCCCATTTCCTTCGAACTGGTGGAACCTGGCAGTACTTTTGACTAAAACGAAAGGTGCTAAGCTGAACACAGGGTTGGTGTTATTCAATATTCAAACGTTGTTAGACTCTGTTGGGTCAGAGTTTTTCAATCGAGTATTGACAATAAGGTGGCTAAACAAGACATAAAAGCCCAATTTTCAGGCTATCTGTGAATGGGGTCTGTCAGATGTAGAAAGGATGGAAAGGAGTATGAGACAGGGTTGTCACTTGCCCCTACTGTTGCTTATATTGGCAATGAAAGAATTAGCAATTCAAGTGAGGGGGCTATTAATACAAATAGGTGAATGATATTAATTATGCATTTTACATGTGTTCAGATGATTGTCTCCTAATTAGTGAGAATATCGAAGAGGTCCTCCCAGGACACGTGGGAGTTTCAGGGTTAGGTTGAAGTAAAAAAAAAATCCCCCATTGTAAAGATAGGCCAGAAAAAGCAGGGGAAAGGGCATTTGGATACATCCAGAAATGAATTCCCATGTATTTAAGTATAGTTTTGAGCAAAGTTTAAATTTGCAAATTCTAGAAGATAGAATATTAATGGATTGGCTCAAAAACTGAAGAGTCTTCATACTACTTCAGATAAACTTAATGCCATCAAGGTAATAATATTGCCACAACTACCCATATCACAGTTTCATCAGGTGTTAGCAACAATTCAGGACAGGTTAAGCAACAGCATTTTGGGTAACATAGTTGGGCAGATCTCAGCAGCAAAGCACAATTACCAAGCCATGGTGGCTGGACCCTTCCTAAAGTGCGTTATTATGCCCGTGCAATATATTTAGTGCAGTTAATTTGAATGGGATGTAAGGATTAATCTAAGTGTAAATCAGATGGTAAAGCAGGATGAGACAAACTTGGGTATACTCTAGCTAGATTGCCAAATGGCAGGAGGCAGCCCTTGTCTTAGGGGGCTATCAATGGGGATGTGGCCCAATAAATGTGACATTGCATCATCCAGCAGTCAATAAGATAATATCAAAAAGGTGAGACAAGAATGGAAAGGAATAGAAGTTCAGGTGTTTGAACAAATAAAAGGGGAAGGCAAATTGAGAAGACAAGGTTTATTACCACTGGAGGAGTTGCAGAAGAGATTCATTGTGTAAGGAGGAAGGGTTGGTTTACATGTGGAAGAATTAAACAGGTGGAACAGGCAAACATTGAAAAGATCTAAAGTAATGCCATGGACTAAATGGTTAGGTTACACTTAGGCAAAGCAGGTATGATGCAGAGAGAGAGATAAAGGAGCAGAGGGCAAAAGCAATAAGAAGATGGGTGTAGTGTTAGCATCAGATGGATGGAAGCTGTGATGATGGCCTAGATTTTAATATTAGCAGATGAAATTAATTTACAATTAGTACTGCAAAACCACAAATATTATCTACTGAGAATGAGAAAATAACACATGTTGAAGATATGGGATGCATCAATCAGGGCTACTCCATATGTTCTAGTACTGTTAAATAGTCCAGTAAGCTTGACAAACACTACAGAATTTAATTGAGGAGATTTATGCATATAGGATTCCACTGCACTGGAAATTCTGGATATTGGACATCTTAGGATGTAAACGTTAGAAGTAAAAGAGAGTAAATGAGATGGGTTAAATGGTGAGTGATTCTGTTAAATTAATGTTGGCTTGTGAATGGAAATCCCAGTCCAGAACATGGAAGACAGACTTTTATTCCAATTTAACAGAGGCTAAATTAGTTGATTAGTTGGACTGGTTTCAGAGTACAGCTGAAAATGGATGATGTAAAAGGGAATGTCTTTTTTGTTGAATCTGTGTGTGTATGAAGTAAAAAAGAAGTTATGTTACCACCAAGTAGGAAAGTGACTGCAGTGCTAAACCATGTAAACAATATAAATAAGTTGACAAGGGTTAACTTTTTTATGGTTGTGTTTTGTCAGTTATTGTTAGGAATGGATAACTGTAAATGTGATTTTATCTACTTCGTTTGTATATTTATAAAATTTAAAAAAAGACATCCATCATGTATCTTACCTAGTAACACAATCCAGGTGTGCCACAGGGAAATGATGACTACTGCAGAGTTCCCATATTAAGCTTATCATAGCAGTTGTGCTAGCAATGTTTCTGAGGTCCTGAAGATACAAACCATTCTTCCTCTTAAAACACCAAACAAGCTGGTATAAAAATACAGAACTGATTTTGAAGGAAGGATAGCCTCTACAGCCCCATTAAGAACAGTGGTTGTTCCAAAATCTTTGGGGAAAATATTGACTCAGTGTCTATTAATCTCACCAGTTAAATCATTCCCCAGGATTCATGAAGCTTGCGCCAGGCGCAGGCATAGCGTAGGCGGTATAATGCCAAATATGGCCATCGAGCGATTCAGGTACGATCCAATTCCACGTGCACTACCGGCGTACGCCAGAACTGCGCAGCCCCCGGCTTAGGTATGCAAATCACCCCATGTGCAGTATTGCACCATGCAAATGAAGGCATACAGTGATTCATGAAGTGGTGCAGGCATAGCATAAGCTCACGGAAATGTAAACCAAAAAACACGGTTTACATTTTCCTAAACAGAACATCGGAGCTATGGAAGCGGGCCAGACCCAGGTATCACAACGTTAACATATGCCAATAGCGAAATACACAGCCAATGGCATAACAAAAGATGCACAACACGTAAATAACAACATTTAATGTCATGTCCACAGTAACGCACAGTACAACCACAGGGCATGTGTGCGGAAGCTGTAACATAAAGAAATAATATAAAAATGTCATAAAATCGCAACATAATGGAAATCAGGGTTACAGCATAATACACAATGGTAGGCATGGAACACCACAACCAAGGTGCAAGGGTTGCTAAGGGCCTGCGATAGTGTTCGGTGCAGTAACTATGAATTAGTAGTCAATGCCATGCAAATGAGGCAGATAATACTGAATCGCAAATGTGCTGCCGGATGAAGGTTGTACCATACGGCGCTGCGGTATAACACCGAGGAGTGGCTCAGAGGAGATACATGACATCAGCAGAGGGGTGTGCCACCATAGCAGTAAGCACATTGGAGCAATGCAAATCTGGCCTGTCCGTTGCTAAGCAAAGCTGCAGGACAGGGGTGGGGAGGAAGGTATAGAATTGTTTAGCTGAGAGCACACATGGTGCCCAAAAGCGCATGTGTACGGGATGAAAACGTGTCCAAAACCCAGTAATCGGATGCATGCGCCGTGAACAATAGCACAAACAGGTAGGTCAGGGGAAGAAAAGAAGTAAATGCTGAAGTAGGGTAATTGGAGTACCAATGAGCAATCAACACCAATCAACCCACAATGGCCAATCAACGGCAGCTGACAAGTCTGCCTGCAGAAACCTGCAAAACAGGATAGGGGAGTCATTGAAATGCAAAGAAAGGAGGGGAGGTATTGGATTGCAAAGATAGGAGACCTGACACAGCAGAGCAAAGCAAACTGACAGCAGACCAGCAGTAGCACACATAACGTAAGATACGCCAGGTCCAGGAAAGTACAAATGAAAGTAGGCTGCAGGATGCATGCCAGAAAATGGTAGGTGCAACGTGCAGAAATGTAAAGGGAAGGTCAAGAGGTAATCCACAGCAGCCAAATGTAATTTAACACCAAAGGCACCACAAGAGTAGTTCCGGCAGTAAAACACATAAGATACCCTGTAGCTACGATTGTACATACACACCCTAAGACATCATCGGTGTTCACAGCACAATAGTATAAAGTGTGAAAGCACCCTACACACACCTGTGTATTCCCAAGCACTGCACCATAGGTGTAAACACACGGGGAACTTTTAAAATGTACATGTTTGGAACTGCCATAGCTGTGATTCATCAGCATGTGTTAGAGACTGACGGTGTTGTGGAGGATGATGCCGACAACCACCGCAGGCCTCGGAGGAGAAGGAGAGTGTTCAGACCAAGGGTAACCTACCAGGGGCTACATGACCTGGAGATAGTAGAGCGTTACAGGGTGGACAGGGACATCTTACAGCAAATAGTGGAGCTGTGCCAGCCACGCCTGAGAACCAGAAACAACAGAGGGGAACCCATCCCAGTGGACACGAAGGTATGTGTAAGCCTGCGAATACTGGCCACAGGTACCTTTCAAAGGCCAACTGGAGATATAATGGGTATCTCACAGGCATCAGCATCCAGGGTACTACACCAGTTCCTGGATGCCATTTTACCACATGCCAATGAAGAGATATACTTCCCCCGAACTCAGGAGGAGTCGGCCAGCAATATGTGCCACTTCCACCGTGTGGCACACTACCCGGAGGTACTGGGTGCGATAGACTGCATGCACATACAAATCAAGTCACCACCCAGTGAGCATGGTAGGCACTACATAAACCGCAAGGGATTCCACTCCATCAACTGCCAAGTCATGTGCAATGCCCAGGGCATTATCATGGATGTGTGTGCTGGCAGCCCTGAAAGCTACCATGACTCCCATATCTGGCATGCCTTACAGCTGTATCAGGTATTTGTCAGGGGGACATCCCACATGGCCATCTTGTAGGGGATGCTGGCTATGCACTGGAGCCATGGATGATGACTCCCATCAGAAATGCACACACACCCATGCAAGAATGCCATAATGAGGCACACGCACAAACCAGAATCATCATAGAGCATGTGTTCGGGATGCTGAAATCACGGTTCCGGTGCTTGGATACATCTGGTGGAGCCTTGCAGTACTCTCCAGGCATGTGTGCCCACATCATCATAGTATGTGCCATGCTACATAATATGATCCTGCGGAAGCAGTTGCAGCAGGGACAAAATGGTGAAGGCCCTCATAGCCCACCGCAATTGCCAAGGCCATTACAGGCACAGAGGGATTCAGACCATGAACACACTGTGCAAGCCCCAGTAGGCAGACAGAGGCGTGCCCAATATGCCTATGCCTTGGCAAAGAGGGAACGTATAGCACATACTCTGACAGTGTAGGCCCCTATGGACTGACACCTCTCCACCTGCACACACAGTAAAATGGATGGCACACAAACATGACCACCTGTAAATTGTAATGTATAGGTGGCCCAATGTGTGACTCCTACATAGGCAGCCCTCAAACATTGTAAACACAACAGCTAGTGGAACACGGAATGCCAACACCTGAATGGTACATGAGCCTTACAGCATATGGTGGTGCTGTGTGCCTGTCACTCATACTATATATATATATATATATATATATATATATATATATATATATATATATATATATATATATATATATATATATATAATATATATATATATATATATATATATATATTTGTACACATATGCATATATATAATACAGATAGAAAGGGCAATAGAGTGATATATGTTGATATAGATGGATTCAGCGATATCTGCAAATATAATAGATAGTTCAACGACATTCAAAACACCTTGGAGGTACAAATAAATAGGATACCGCCAACTATGGAATGTGTAACATACCGACATGCGTAACCACGAGGCTGAAAGACTGATAGAACACAATACCGGAACAGTACAGCCGCGAGTAATAGTATGATTATATGAAGGGACAGTTAGTCACTGCTGCCGGTGTTGTGGTCCACGTAGGTACTGTGTTCAACTATGTTTGTGAGTGCCGTAGTCTGTGTAAGTGTGCGTTGAGGGTGCGATGTGCGTCTCCATGTGACTGTAATGTGTGTGTGTGTCCGCAACATGTGTTTGTTAGTGCCAAGTCAGAGGCAGATCAGTATGGTAGGTGTGGGTATAGCTAGCCATAGGCATATGGTTACCACCTGTCCCACAGTAGGAGGGACAGCCCCACCCTGGGCAGGTGTGTCCTGACATAAAACAGTACAAAGGGCAAATGTCCGAGATGGTAGGACATTAATATGTCCCATATATGATGTAATAGTCATATTTAATAGTTATGCCTGTATGTAAGAAACATAAATGTTACATGCAATATGATAAGTAGCCAAAGTCCCACAACAATAGGTATGTATTGAGGATAAAAGTATGTGCTAACCTGTGTACTGACCGTGGCTACATGTTGGCCTGTAAACACCGCTGTGTGTCCCGCAAGTGTCCAACAATGACCATATGAAAAGGTGGCAACCCATGGCATACAGGCTCTTCTACCAACACAACAGCAATAACTGGAAATATCTGGGACAGAAATACAAAGGACAGCTGTCACTTACACATATCCCTTGATATATCGCTGCAATTCCAGAGGTATGCAAGTAGCAAGCTCACCTGCAGACGATATAGAAACCAATTAACAACAGCCCAACGTACAATCCCGTAACATAAGTCTGCTAACTGTTAGCTCTCTAATTAGGGATGGAGCCCACACACATATATACGGATTATGTAGAAATGCAAGGCCCACAAACCTGTATATGCAACGTACACCCACCAACATCCCCCACACTAGAAACTAAAGCAATACAGACTGTAATAGCAGCACAAATATCCAGTCAGTCAATTACATCTGCAGAACCCGCAACATACCGTGTGAGAGACACAATTAAAGGCGTCATGCAAAATTGCAGGTGTTGTATAATGGAACAAACAGCCATGTTACAGGTTTTGTTTGCAATACTCCATTATCAGACGTTGGGATGACAGGTACACCCACATGTTGAACCAAATACTCTACCTGTCACACACAATCCACGGGGGACATGAATCCAAACTATACTTGTCTCCATGCATAGCAGTTGCAATTACACATAACAAAACACAATACAGACCGTCTCCCCGAAGGTAGGGCAAATATCCAGTGCCCAAGTGGAGGATTCAATTATACCCCACTGTTGCCGTGTAATTGGCGAATGGAGTAGCTGCACAGCTGATATGCAAGTAATTAGTCACTCAGGAACACCAATTGGCAGGATGAATCCACATGTTACAGGTATCGACGTATATAAGGATGACTTGCCAGACATTCCAACCGTATGCTCATACCGAATACCAGTTGAAACACTGTGAGAGAGATAGAAACGAAACAGAATGATAACAAGGTATGTAGAACACCCGATATGTAAGGTTATGTATAGCATGATCTGTATTAATTAGTTTTACTGTATGTATAGCCTGGTTTGCATTAATTAAATGTGTCCGCAATGCATAAAGTGGGGAAAGGTATTTATGTAGTGATGTCTTGCTGAGCATACTAACGCTAGAAACTGTGCCCAGCAGTGGGACACAAGGTACACAGCACAGACACCACAAGGGATGCTACATGAGGGCATTAAACAGAACAATTCCATACAACCCGCCGTCAGTGGTAGGGTATGTCCAACAAGGACGTGCCATAGCAGGAGATAGTATATGTTGATATACTGTCACAGCACGCATGTGTATGGGCATATAACGTTAATGACATATCTAAGATGGTCCCGCTGTGCAAGTATGCTTTGCATTATGGGATACTATGTGAAATATGTGTAATGTATAGTATTGTAGGTAGATATGACAGATATTCTACACAGCATAACAGGCATATCATGCATACCACAGGTATCATCTATTGGCATGTACAATAACAGGATACATATGGCTTGTAGGCATGGGACATTGTAATAGCATGATAGCTAATCTAAATGGAAGGGCTACCAAGTAACCATGCACAAAGGACATGTAATAGCTTCACAGGTGCATAGTGGGGTACTATACAGTCTGGCAAGTCCATGTGTAAGCACAACTACAGTGTTCACACTAGTGGCACCTCTCTAGGGTAGTGTCCTGTGAACAGCAGAGCCATGTGTCACCTGCACCCCTGCACAGTACAGCCACTGCAGTGATCCCAGGACTACATGTGTCTCCCAACCACCAAGGGAGGTATCACATGAACAGTGCTACTGAGTGTCCCTGCGTGATGTACATAGAACTTATGTTCCAAAGCATGGTGAGTGTCTGGTTTGGGAATGTAACCCTCATGCACATCCCACTCATTGTGGCATGTGTGCACATATCCATGAGCATGTTGCTCACAGTGGCTTCTGCTTTTGTCGCGTATGAGGAGTATATCCATTAATAATGTTGTGGACATGGGCCCTGTCTGATCAGCAGAGGTCACCCCTGAGTATGTAGTATGCAAATGTGTACAGATGTGGTATCCGTAGTGTAGCCGCATAATTAAACTGTCGGAGCTCAGTAAACGTCATGGCGTGTTAATGTTGTGGTATGTATAGCTGTAGCTGTTGTGTAAGGTACACCCTAAATGGGGTGGTGTACCCTTGAATGCATGTAGATGTCGTGAGTTCAGAGGTACAATGGGTGCCTATGTACCAGTACAGATAGGTGTGGCCACATAGAAGGATATCCACGCCACAGTGGCAATACCGTAACCACAGGAGTGGGTGCGACATTTGTGTGTACTGCAAACGTGTACAATGTGATATGTATGTAGGGGACTACCACCCATGTGATAGTCAGTAGGTGAATGGTGTAATGCAAAGGTGATGTTCATGCACCTTGTGTCATGCAGCTTGATGCCATGATAGTCATATCATGTATCTGTCACAGTGACACCCGTATGGATGGAGTCAGTATCAGCTGGTGGAGCAATCATGGTGCTTTGTATGCAGGGGTTTGAAAGCTAGGCAGGGAAAGTCCCCTGTGCTAGCCTGTACCGCAGGGAAGCATATACTGAACATGAGGGGCCCTACAACTGAGGACTGTGGTATGCCAAATGTACCTGACATGTAGTAGATACTATGGCATGCTGGCCTCACTGTGTGTGTCCTGTCCATGAGCCACATTGCATAACATCCTGAGACATAGGGTACGATGTGCAGGTGGATGTGTATGTTGTCAATACCAGAATGGAGAATGGTGCTGAAAGGCAATGAGGGGACAATATAGGATGTGTGGACTCCCTTACCATCAGCAACTGCCCTGGTAACTGTATAAAAGGAGTCCACCATGTGTAGGGGCCATGCTCTGGCCCTAACAAGCCCAACCCGGGTGGCAGCAAAGGACGGGAGCCCAACAATGTCTCTGTGAATGACGTCCTTGATGATGTGCCCCATAGCCATGCAGAACAGTCCAGACAGGTGTGTAGGACTATAGTCCCACTCATGCATTGTGGTGCCACCTGTGTGTCGTGTGATAAATGCTGCTGTGTGCCATTCAGGGGCTACAATGTCTGAAACAAGGCTATTACTGAATATGGTGGCCTAGTGGGGAGACATGTCAGTCAGAGGTTGGTGGACATCACAGCCTGGGATGTTGGAAGGTGACATGGGGCCAGTGTCCCAGGAAATGTAGAGTGCAGGTCAGTACTGTGTAGGTGTGACCACAAGGACACCACAATGTTCCTGTATGGATTGTGGCCCTGTAGTGAGTGAGAGGGTGTGATGTTAGCATTGAATCCATCCTCCAGCACGTTGCTAACATCACCTGGGTCTGTAATGTTCCTGAGTGACTGTTGTATGTGACAGCAGATGTGGGTGTTGCCACTGACTACTGACATACCACCATAATGCCAGGTGGTATACCCCGGAATGTGTTGCAGTCATGTTTACGTAGCTAGTCTTGGAGTATGTGATGAGGGACCCTGTGGCCCTACCACGGCTGACCAGTGTGCCACCCCACCCTTGGGAATGAACAGCACTGTGCAACAGCCTACACCTGTTGTTGTACATCATATGTCCATGGAACATGACCACCAGAGTGGCGTCTGTTATCTGGTGTGTACCATCATGGCTCAGTGTGGAATAGCATGATCCATGCAGTTATGTACATGCTAATGAAGTGCACTGGGGTATGTGTCAGCATATGTATGTACATTGTCTATCTGCATGGGTGTTATGACATTAACAACCGCTGTCAGCAGACGTCTGTAGTAGGTGTTGTAATACTCATGTACTGTGTATGCTGTGATGGGTGTGGTGCTGGGATGTGGCTAACAAGGTTGAGTAGCATATGTTCGGAATCCACCAATGAGGGGATAACCCCAGGTGTGTAACGCCAGTCACATGGTGGTAGTGTTCATGTCAAGGTTAATGCAGGTCTTGGAAGTGGTGTGTATGGGTTGATCCAGCAGAGCGGAGGTTGTGACTCATGGATGTGTCGGTACATGAGTGGCTATCCCAGTTAAGTGTGGGGTAGTGTCGGTCACACATCAGTAGTAGCTGTCTGAGGCCCACTGTCCAATATACCAACAAATAAGGTATGTTAACTGTGGGGTATGATGTTGACTCTGTAGCTTGTTACAATGTGTATAGCGGTCCCGGACACAGTTAGTTGCACGTGGAGCACTTCTGATGCATTGTGCTAAATAACTAGCCAGGATGTGTGCACAACATAGTGGGATATGGGAACCCCTCAGCGGTGGGTGTGCCGGTCCAGGTATGTGCCTGAAAGGTATGGTCTGTCTATAACCTGTCATTGCAGGTGAGCTCTGCAGAGCCTAGAGGCAGGTCCCAGTCACTGCAGAGATGTTTTAGTGGTGCTTTATAAGGTGTGCCTTGCCTGCGTGCGTCACAGAGGAAGATGCAAGCATTGTGTCACATGACCCCATGTTGTGCTTGCCAGTTCCTGTTCTGCCGGTGACAGTTATTGGAAACTGTGCAAGACAGGCAGTATAGAAGCAGCAAGAGCCTTACATGTGAGCTGTACTCCCACAGCTGACAGGTGCAAGTCATCTGTGCCACAGCATTGTGTTTGACCAGGTCAGTCAAAGCGGACAGATACCAGATGCCTGTGGAATGACAATAGGAGCATAGGCAACTGTTGAAGTGACACAGTCGGTCGTTGTACAGTGGTATCGTGTCCGGACAAATGCAAAATGCTCCCCAGGGCATGGCCCACACCCTCAGGGCTATAAGACTGGTGAGCTATCGCATGTCTCTGCACACGTAGTCTGTGAAGTGCCATCACAGGGCAGTCACACTAACATGGAGAATGACAGTCACAGCGTACCTGGTGAGGTGTGGCATGGGTGCATAGGTTATGTTGCAGAAGCAGTTACCCGACAGCAAGATGTAAGCGACTATCGCCTTGTGTAGCCTGCTGTGTGGAACTGCAGTATGACTCCCTACAGAGTCACCTATGACTTGTGTGTTGTGAATGTTATAACTCCCATTGGCTGTATGTGATGGGCACACATGAGTCTGTGGGCTATACGTTGGTGAAGTTGTCTGCCATGATGGGGGCTACCTCTGGTGCCTACACTGAGTATGGAGACGTACTGCACAAGTTGCCCTGGTAGGTGTGGCCAGTGGTGTAGATCATGTGAGACTATGCGATGGGTGGGGTGTGTTGCGAATGTTACACATCCCCAAATGACTGTCAGGTGCAGTCAGGGTTGGTGACAGCATTACACCCAGCCATAGCTGTCATCCTCCTGTCCCCAAAATGAGGAACATTAGCCCTCATAATGTGTGACACATGGGCAAAACGTGGAACACTTACAATTAGCTTACTAACAGCTTCAACTAGGAAGGGCATATGATGGCTAACATAGGCTGGTTTTATGTATAAAAAGGATATTCTAATTAATTAATATGATTCCCATCTATTTAGCCATGGCTAGCAGGTAAACAATTTCCAACAATGAATGTGTGACAGACCCTTCCAATGTGGAACCTTGAGGAACATGCACCTTTTAAGACCCCAAATGAGGTACGTTCCTCGTAATGAGGTACACTTGAGAGCTATGCCCCCAGCACGGCTGCAGAAATGCATCACCCACAGGCTATAGTGTCGTATGTTGGGAGGTGAGCATTGAATGTGTACATGAGACAATTGCTCTATTGCCACATGTACGACATATCCCTCATATAGACAGGCAGTAGCACTGGTACTTGACAGTTGGACATGCCTGTATATACAACCATGTCCCACAGGATATGTGTGTTACGTGTGTACAACAGCTGTTGTACCATAAGCAAGCTGGGAAGTGTAGGACAGCCAGTGTACCTGTGGGAAATGGTGTGGAATGGGTGCTATACTAATCAGTAGCTCATGACATGCTCACAAGTTCTGAACAAGTGCCTAGCATTACCATACAATACAGATAGGGTGTTGGATAATATCAACCCACAAGTGGTGATGACAGTCATTTTAGGTGGCACCGCACTATAACCCTGCTGAGTATGGTGTGCATGTCCATGAACCATTATCACTGTAGATGTTAGCAGTACAGATGTACAACACAGCACGGATGTTTGATTACAAATACCTTTGTATGTCACAGGAGTGTTCCACCAGTGGCCTGTTGACAGACTCACAACTACAAAAGGTGAAGAGTGGCATGTGCACATCACACCAGTGCCAGCTACAGTAGAACAGGGTTAATGTGTTGTACCCCACCCTCATTGTAGCCCATACCACACAGACAAATGTTAGGCATCTGTGTATGTAAGGCTGTGAATGGCCATGACCTATCAGTATAGCTGTGTCAGTGTTGTGAACAACATACAGAATGGGCTGTGTGGGTGAGGTGTGTGACATATGTGCACAGTCTGATGGATGATACCAGCATTGTCACCGCTAGGTGAACATCCCTGTACCCATAAACTACCACCTAGGCTGTGGTCAACATTATGGACACTGTGTAAGGGATGGTGCTGTGCAGTGCACCTCCCGACTTGGTGACATCTCCAGGCCCCTTAGGTAGTCATATGAGGTACCCATGTCATGTCAGGGTGCCATCCATGAGCACAGAGATCAATGGACAGGCATAAACAGCACTGTGGTGACCAATATTGGATCACATACCACCTTTAAGGGGTAATGGCTATGCATGGATGTGCGATACCAGCCTTCACAATCCTCACCTCCACTACGCAGCATGCTGTCTACCTTGCAGAAAGACATTTGCTACACCATGATGATGGACATGCTACATGTCCATATCCTGATCTATAAGACATATGTCATGGACAGCCACCATCCTAATACTAGGATCACCACAGGCTGGACAGATCCCTGTGCCATATATGTGACATACTCCCGCCATACCATGCAACCCTGTCCATCAAAGCTGCACATGTCATCCCAGTCATACATGGTGTGATGGCCGCATGGTAGATGTACTATCAGCTGACTGGATCAGTAATGTGGCACTGATGCACCTTGCAGTGGCATAATGGCTGTCTGTTACAGCTTGGAAACCATGCCCGCACATGCTATGGTTGATAACCATCCCTGCGAATGTCGTCTGACTAGCCATTGTCCCATGTCTATCACATGTGCAATACAGGCGATCCATGGCAGGATGTTGAACAGTTGTACAGTGCTGTGTAGATGTATATGGCAAAACACATGCATGTACAGGTGTCCATGCGTATGTGTGCATTGTCACTGCTCAAGTCCATTACGACTGCGTCTGTGTTGATATGTGACATATACACAGCATCCAGGTCAACAGCATTAACGTGGACACATCCAGGCATGTGCAGATAGGTAAGAACACAAGTGCAGGCAAATAGACATGCCCACAGCAAGACAGCATTTACATGGAGTATGAACACTGTAATGAGGTGACACACATATATGGTGATGATATCCAATGCATAATGGCTGTGAGATGTGTGTGACACAAACACGTCAGTCATGTCAGTGTCATGATGCTTTGCAAAGATAACTGTGCAGATGTGGTAGATGTCATAGAAATGTATGTGCAGCAGTATCTCTGTACATCTCTGAAACTGTGACCTGTCACCATCATTATGCCTTACAGATAATGCCCCGTACACGCCTCCCAGCATACAGCCGCCAGGAGGATGATGTCCTCATCCCACAGCTGCATGACAACTATGACTTGTTGTTCAGCCATGTGCCACAGCATGCCCAGCAGCAGAATGACCTTTGGCAGGATCTACGCAGGAGGGTGAACAATGTGGGTGGCCATAACCGCACCTACCAGTAGGTGCACAGACACTGCATGAACTTCATATGACATGCAAAACAGCGTGCCACTGCAATCGCCAGGGAACATTGTGGAACAGGTGGTGGGCCACCAACCCAGCCCCCACTCAGACACACCGAGGAGCTACTGGCCAGTCTGGGGACACCCAGGGAACAGCATCCACAAACACTAGCTGCCATCGTGGAGGTGGGTGTCTCCCAACCAATGAGCCTGGAGTTGCCTGGTAAGTCAGTACTGCACATATGGTATTATATCCCATTTAGTTGCATGTGTCACTGTACATTATGTAAAGTAACAACATATGCAAGGTATGTGGACACACATGCTGTATACTACAGTATGCTACGCTGTGTATGCACACATGTGCATACTATATGCTATTACACAGGTGAATGTGTTCACATGCACAGTGCAACCTGTGGCTGTCATACAGTCATGGATAATGTTCATACTGCTGTGTCACCCCTATACAGGTACCTCTGGCGTGCCGCACAGACATGAGTCCGTTGCAGATGAGACTGTCATCAGTATCAGGCATGTTACAGTGTAAATCTATTTGCCACGTGGCCAGTTAACACTTGCACACCTGATGTTTGTTCCAGTCACGATATGCAGGTCACATCACCCATCATTCACACAGGCCACCCATGTGCAATATATGCAAATGAAATGATGCACCGACTTGAAACCACAGTACTTGTCATTGCAACATGTGTGGTCAGCTGTGCATACAACGGTGGAAGTGTTCTACAATGGAGGCATATGTAGTATGCATTGGAACAACATGTGTGGTATGCACACAGTACCACACAGTGAGCTGTGATATGGGCAGCCCACAGGTGTCACCATTGTGTCATATGCCCCTGCATTGGGTGCACACATTGTGATGTGCCACCTGACATGTCCCAGACACGTAGTGTTCTGTCTGCAATATTGTCACATTATTGCATGACCTATACCCCACATACCAAACATACAATCCGTTGTATGCATAGCCCTGTGGATTTTGACATATCTGACATCTATGGGTGTATGTCATATGGGACACCACAGACATGTGAGATAGATGACCATCACACATTTTGGCCAACACATGCACACATGGCCATGGGGATGGCCAGACATGTAGCCACACAGTACATGCGATGTGTATACACCCTGTTGCACATTGTCCACACATGGTCCAATTATAGCCATAGTTGACTGATTATACAGTTGATGTGGTACACTGGACATCCTAAAAGCCTGTGCATAGCTACTGGAGGTGTCACTGAAGTCTACCATATACGATCTGTTGAACATCACAACTGTGTTGCAGTTATGGCTATGCAATGTGTACATATTATGCATTCTACAGCAACATAGATGCCTCATGATGCCATGCAATGGCACAGTGTCTGTACTTCACACTGTATAGCAATGTAGATGGCTCACACTACCCTCCCATGCTCATGCACATTTGCTAAACATGCATTCTATCTGTAGGGCATACACACAACACTGCAATGTGAAGCCCATTATGATGCTGTACATGTGTCAGGACACCATTGTGTCAGACATGTATGCATGTTATTGCACATGTCAGCACATTACATGTCAAGGTCACGTCAGCCATGTGTACTGTTATCCTGTTCTGGGCCACATGGTGTATCATGGGGATGCATGCATACTACCCTGATTGTGTGAACTGCATGGCTACTGATATGACACCTGCTTGCTGTAGTGTGCACCCCAGGGAGGTATGCTTACTAACACTATTAATGTCTGAGCTGCATGCCCTCTGCTGTATCACAGGCATGCTGCATGCCATCTGACAAATCACATGCATGGTGTGTGTGTGTGTGTGTGTGTGTGTGTGTGTGTGTGTGTGTGTGTGTGTGTGTGTGTGTGTCTGTGTGTGTGTGTGTGTGTGTGTGTGTGTGTGTGTGTGTGTGTGTGTGTGTGTGTGTGTGTGTGTGTGTGTGTGTGTGTCTGTGTCTGTGTCTATTGTACTTTACAGTATTTCTTTGCATTCACAGGTGATGTAGGTGCGTTTCCCTCCTGCGGTCCATCTGATGTTAGTGTCCTCACAGATACTAGCGGTGATGAACATATGCATGAGGTACAGGCAGGGTTGTCAGGGGCTGAATCTGTGCCAATGGTTACCATCCCAGCTATGTCCCCCTCTTCCCCACACACAGTTCTGCTGCCAACACATACCACATCACCAGTGGCCATAGAGGAAGCACAGTCAGCGTCTGTTATTGTGGAACAGGAATGTGTGGTGGCTACAGAAGGTGTGTCTACACACCATGGTGTCAGTGTAATGACTGCAGATGTGCCACACAGGCATGTGGCCGGTGCTGCTCGTAGGAGGACCTCTGGCAGACATGCACCTGCAGGACAGAGTGCAGCAGCTGGTATCACCAGACGCATGTTCCAGACTGTAATGGCAGCACAGGCACGTGCTGAATGGCAGAACAGAGAAGGGCAGAGGCTGCAGAGGGCTGCAATCCATACCCTAAATGACAGCATCCAGGCATTGGCAAATGCTCAACAGCAGATTGCTGATGTTCTGGATAGGCGATTGGGTGAAATGGTTGGAATCCTTGACCGAGGCATGGCAATCCGCGAGCAGGAGCTGTCTGTGCTGGAACATCTGGTAGGAGTGAGGCATAGGCCACGTGGACGCAGGCCAGCAACACCACCTAGTGTAGGTCGACGTGAGTGTGCCACCTCACATGCCCGCTCCCATAGTGCCGGTAGCAGTAGCAGTGCAGCTGGTGCTGTGCTGTCAACACCAGGACACAGCAGGCCACGTGGACATGGCCCTGGATGTTCCCAGCGGGGACACGGTTCCAGCGGACATGTGTCGTCGGACAGCTGTGATATGGGCAGCCCACAGGTGTCACCATTGTGTCATATGCCCCTGCATTGGGTGCACACATTGTGATGTGCCACCTGACATGTCCCAGACACGTAGTGTTCTGTCTGCAATATTGTCACATTATTGCATGACCTATACCCCACATACCAAACATACAATCCGTTGTATGCATAGCCCTGTGGATTTTGACATATCTGACATCTATGGGTGTATGTCATATGGGACACCACAGACATGTGAGATAGATGGCCATCACACACATTTGGCCAACACATGTGCACACATGGCCATGGGGGATGGCCAGACATGTAGCCACACAGTACATGGGATGTGTATATACCCTGTTGCACATTGTCCACACATGGTCCAATTATAGCCATAGTTGACTGATTATACAGTTGATGTGGTACACTGGACATCCTAAAAGCCTGTGCATAGCTACTGGAGGTGTCACTGAAGTCTACCATATACGATCTGTTGAACATCACAACTGTGTTGCAGTTATGGCTATGCAATGTGTACATATTATGCATTCTACAGCAACATAGATGCCTCATGATGCCATGCAATGGCACAGTGTCTGTACTTCACACTGTATAGCAATGTAGATGGCTCACACTACCCTCCCATGCTCATGCACATTTGCTAAACATGCATTCTATCTGTAGGGCATACACACAACACTGCAATGTGAAGCTCATTATGATGCTGTACATGTGTCAGGACACCATTGTGTCAGACATGTATGCATGTTATTGCACATGTCAGCACATTACATGTCAAGGTCACCAGCCATGTGTACTGTTATCCTGTTCTGGGCCACATGGTGTATCATGGGGATGCATGCATACTACCATGATTGTGTGAACTGCATGGCTACTGATATGACACCTGCTTGCTGTAGTGTGCACCCCAGGGGGTATGCTTACTAACACTATTAATGTCTGAGCTGCATGCCCTCTGCTGTATCACAGGCATGCTGCATGCCATCTGACAAATCACATGCATGGTGTGTGTGTGTGTGTGTGTGTGTGTGTGTGTGTGTGTGTGTGTGTGTGTGTGTGTGTGTGTGTGTGTGTGTGTGTCTGTGTCTGTGTGTGTGTGTGTGTGTGTGTGTGTGTGTGTGTGTGTGTGTGTGTGTGTGTGTCTGTCTGTGTGTGTGTGTCTGTGTCTGTGTCTATTGTTCTTTACAGTATTTCTTTGCATTCACAGGTGATGTAGGTGCGTTACCCTCCTGCGGTCCATCTGATGTTAGTGTCCTCACAGATACTAGCGGTGATGAACATATGCATGAGGTACAGGCAGGGTTGTCAGGGGCTGAATCTGTGCCAATGGTTACCATCCCAGCTATGTCCTCCTCTTCCCCACACACAGTTCTGCTGCCAACACATACCACATCACCAGTGGCCATAGAGGAAGCACAGTCAGCGTCTGTTATTGTGGAACAGGAATGTGTGGTGGCTACAGAAGGTGTGTCTACACACCATGGTGTCAGTGTAATGACTGCAGATGTGCCACACAGGCATGTGGCCGGTGCTGCTCGTAGGAGGACCTCTGGCAGACATGCACCTGCAGGACAGAGTGCAGCAGCTGGTATCACCAGACGCATGTTCCAGACTGTAATGGCAGCACAGGCATGTGCTAAATGGCAGAAAAGAGAAGGGCAGAGGCTGCAGAGGGCTGCTATCCATACCCTAAATGACAGCATCCAGGCATTGGCAAATGCTCAACAGCAGATTGCTGATGTTCTGGATAGGCGATTGGGTGAAATGGTTGGAATCCTTGACCGAGGCATGGCAATCCGCGAGCAGGAGCTGTCTGTGCTGGAACATCTGGTAGGAGTGAGGCATAGGCCACGTGGACGCAGGCCAGCAACACCACCTAGTGTAGGTCGACGTGAGTGTGCCACCTCACATGCCCGCTCCCATAGTGCCGGTAGCAGTAGCAGTGCAGCTGGTGCTGTGCTGTCAACACCAGGACACAGCAGGCCATGTGGACATGGCCCTGGATGTTCCCAGCGGGGACACGGTTCCAGCGGACATGTGTCGTCGGACAGTGGCCACTCTGTACCTCCAACTGGTAGTGCCCGTGCAACCCCTGGCAGGCACAGGTCACGTGGCCGTGGACGGACACAGTGAGCTATATAACCTGGTCTGTACAATCTGGGGCTGGCAATTATACCCTGTGTAGGCCTCACAAATGGCAGAACTGTGTACACACATACACGCACACAGCAAACACAACTGTAGGGCTCCACAACATCCACATGCATTCTGAACAGACATGTCCAATCAACTCACCAGCCCTTACACACACACATGATGTTATCCATTGGTGCAGCCTATGCCACTGGCAAACATATCACCCTGTGCATATGATGAAGCCTGTGCAGCATCCCTGTCATCCACACCATCAGTGCAGGGTTATGCACAAATATTCTGATGCACAGGATGAACAGAATAGTGAGAGGTGTATGTAATATTACATGTGTATGCATAGTGAGGGATGTGCATGTTGCAGTGGTTGTGTATGAATACAGAGAGATGTGTATGTGACATAGGTTGTGTACTGTCAACATGCACCGGTCATTCCTGTAGTGCAGGTGCAGCATGCATTGTGATGTGTTCACGGTATGTGTCTCGGTTACATCTGTAGCACCATGTTGGTTGTGATACCCTGGTTCCCTCCTATGGTGTACTTGCATGTGCCTACAGGTAGCAGTGTTTGCATTCCCCCACGTGTAACTGTGGATTACTCACAGGCACGTCTGGCAATATCAGCATGCTACATGTACCCTCAACCTGACTGTTGGAAACACCAACATGACACAGATGTCCGCACATATACTGCACCTGACGCATGTGGTCAGTGCCACAGGCTACACTGGACAGAGACGTGACATACATAGCAGGACACATTACAGGTATGGTGACATGGTGCAGGGGTTGTACACAGCAGTCTGGCCAATGATGATATGAGGTGTCATTTGGTAGCTGGAGGCCACACTGTGCAGCAGTAGGACCCTGTAACAGTATGGGAACATTGCCACATTCACGGGGTGTACACCACTATAATGCACACCCCATAGTGTGCAGGTGGGGACCCTTGCCTATGTGGTCATCACCCTCACAGTACTATGCACCCACATGATGTGTCACAGAGAAGGAACATGCACAGGTAGCCAGTATGGCTGGGACCTATGGCATCAACAGGGTAGTGCACTGCATCACTATTACGGGTTAGTCACCACGCAATAGTGATCATTTCTCACTGTATATTAGCATACACCCTCACACCAAGCACCAGACATACATACAGACACACACACACTGTGGTGACCACACATGTGTATACGAACAGCCGACGTATGTGATGCACCACACCGGCCGACTTCATGCTTCCCACACTGACGTATGTACAGATCTCTACAACGGTGTACAGGGATGTGTAACAACTGGGACATATTCCCCATGATATGTGGCATCTCTGGTCACACATTCGGACACACATGGCAGTGCTTGGAATGATACACCTGCCATATGATGACACGTTTGATAGACATGCAGCGGTAATGATTGCATTACGTGTACCAATGCTATATCTAGCAAATGTGCTGCTATATGCACATGGGAGGTTGTAGGTGTTACAGGTGCCATGTGACATATAGTTGCTAACACCTGACCACTGTGCATGCATTATGTCAGCACCGTCATGTAACAGCGACATAGCGTACTGTTTGCACATGGCATGATAGGATGGTGTGTGACACAACTGTGAGCCGTCTCCTGCACACATACATCTACACAGGTGGTTCACCACTGTATGTACACACATCCCTCCATATGTGCTGTTTGTATGTCACCGTATACAGGTGTCAGTGATGGGTCTGCATTGTGACTGCATGTCGTAGTTAGGTGCAACTATGTTACGGACATTGGCCACTGCACATGCATGGTTGCTGCATGCACAGTGCAGATGTCGCATGTGTCTCCTGTTGCCATGTTTGTATGCATTGCTATTGATGGACGTGTGTTGACATACATAACACATGGACTGTGGTATGATATCACGGGTGTCACAGGCGACCAGTACAAGGGTATGTGTCCCAGTCAACATTGCTAACCCCTGTAGTGTGTGCATTCAACAGACATGGACCCACCTTCCATTTGCGTGTGTAGCATTGATTAGGCCACTGTTATGTATGAGGTACATCAAAGGCTATGTATGTATGTGTTGTGCGTGCAGTCCATGCACACATCCACACAATCACATGTATGACATATCCAGACGTGTGTTCATTGGTGTACAGCAACAGTCATGTGTCACAGCTGTGTAAGGGCCGTGGTATGTCTTGAGCTGACCCATTCATGTATACTGGTATCATTGCAATGCATAACACCTGTTGGATCCCTGTTGGTACATGTGTACTCTGCACAGCTGGTGTACACCTCTGTACAGCCCAGTGGTCATGTGTCACATGGTGTTGTGGTACTGCAAGGCTGTGTAGTGCTGCACCGATGACATGGTGATGACTTGACAGCTACAGTGTACACTGCAGTGTGTATGTGTGTGACCTGCATCTGTGACAGCTGTGATGGCAGCTGTGTATGTACAGGTCACTGCATGTGTGACCGCCCTGTGCGTGAGGACAGTTATACCTTACTGCGCCCTTCTGTACTATGCCCTTCTGTGGGTACACTCCATCTGCATGCACGACAGGCCTTTGCAACAGCTAAGTGTGTGAGCATGCCCAGTATGCTGTGTAGATGGACACACAGTACAGTCCATGTACGCAGTTGTGTAGATGGACACACGGTACAGCCCAAACTGAGACCTTCCGTGTTTACACTCCATCTGCATGCAAGACGGCCCTTTGTGACAGCTAAGTGTGTGAGCATGCCCAGTACGCCATTGTGTAGATCGATACACAGTACAGTCCGAACTGACATATATTACCAGGTGTGCGGCCATGGCCAGTGACACCTTGTGTCAGTGATGTCCCTCTGTGTATGGGCATGGCCGTTGACATCCTGTATTGCCATGGTGGTCATCCAGGCAACAGATTTCCGTCTTCAACGTCAGGATGGATGCCTACCGAGTACACACTGGGTGACTATCTGGAAGGGTGTACTGTCTGTGGTGCGTACTGTGTCTATGTATTGTTGTTGTAGTGCTCCATACATGTATAGTTGCCCCGAGTACACCACTGCCATGTGGTTGTATACGTCTACCATGGGACAGTACTATGTCTGATCGTACACTCTCTATACAATCCCTGCCAGCGTCCTGGCATTTGTGGATGTTGACACACGCCTAGAAGAATGCCTGTGGGACTGCTGTGTTTAGTAATCTTGGTAGCGCATTCTGTAAATGCGTCATGCTGTAGTGTGATAGGGTAGTTAGGTGTAAGTTCGATTCCCAGCCCTGCCAAGTGTGTGTGTGTGTGTGTGCGCATGCTCCCGTCCACCTGGGGACTCAGGTTATGCTTTTAGATGCTTCACACCACAGATATATCCTGCTGACGTCTTTGCCTTTGCGGATGTCGACACGCACCTAGAAGGATGCCTGTCGGACTGCTGTGTTTAGTAATCTCGGTAACGCATTCTGTAAATGCGTCATGCTGTAGTGTGATAGGGTAGTTAGGTGTAAGTTCGATTCCCAGCCCTGCCAAGTGTGTGTGTGTGTGTGTGTGTGTGTGTGTGTGTGTGTGTGTGTGTGTGTGTGTGTGTGTGTGTGTGTGTGTGTGTGTGTGTGTGTGTGTGCATGCTCCCGTCCACCTGGGGACTCAGGTTATGCTTTTAGATGCTTCACACCACAGATATATCCTGCTGACGTCTTTGCCTTTGCGGATGTCGACACGCACCTAGAAGGATGCCTGTGGGACTGCTGTGTTTAGTAATCTCGGTAACGCATTCTGTAAATGCGTCATGCTGTAGTGTGATAGGGTAGTTAGGTGTAAGTTCGATTCCCAGCCCTGCCAAGTGTGTGTGTGTGTGTGTGTGTGTGTGTGTGTGTGTGTGTGTGTGTGTGTGTGTGTGTGTGTGTGTGTGTGTGTGCGCATGCTCCGCCCACCTGGGGACTCAGGTTATGCTTTTAGATGCTTCACACCACAGATATATCCTGCTGACGTCTTTGCCTTTGCGGATGTCGACACACACCTAGAAAGATGCCTGTGGGGCTGCTGTGTTTAGTAATCTCGGTAGCGCGTTCTGTAAATGCGTCATGCTGCAGTGTGTTAGGGTGGTTAGGTGTATGTTCGATTCCCAGCCCTGCCAAGTGTGTGTGTGTGTGTGTGTGTGCACGTGTGTGCATGCTCCCGTCCGCCTGGGGACTCAGGTTATGCTTTCAGACGCTTCACACCACAGATATATCCTGCTGACGTCTTTGCCTTTGCGGATGTCGACACGCACCTAGAAGGATGCCTGTGGGACTGCTGTGTTTAGTAATCTCGGTAACGCATTCTGTAAATGCGTCATGCTGTAGTGTGATAGGGTAGTTAGGTGTAAGTTCGATTCCCAGCCCTGCCAAGTGTGTGTGTGTGTTTCCAGCTGCATGACAACAGTACATTGCTTTTACAGTATTCACTCACCATAACATTTGTGCGGCGTCTTTGCCTTTGATGCCGCTGTCTACAGGCTAGATGTATGCCTGTGTGATTTCCGTGATCTACTACTCACAGTTGCACGTTTTGTCACTGCGTAATGCTGTTGTGTAGTACAGTGGTTACGTTCGTGTTCTGCTCACAACCCTGCCATGTGTGTGTGTGTGTCTGTGTGTGTATGTCTGTATCTATATATATATATATATATATATATATATATATATATATATATATATATATATATATATATAGATATATATTTTCTGCCCATAACTCTGCTCTTGCATGGACAGCTGACTGTTTCATGTGTCGCATATTTGCATAGCTTTCACATACCAATGGGGTATGTTGCAAATCTCAACATTGTCCGTAACGCTCGCGGTTACGGGCGGTGTTACACGCCCTTACAGGCATTTGCTGTATAGCTTGGCAGACATCTATCCTTGCTGTACTCTCACTCTACTTGTACACGCCGGAGGCTTCATATATCATGGCCTAGCTTTGCTGTGTGTATGTCTATTTGTGCTGTATGCATGGCTGTGGGTATGTGCCGCTATCATCATTTGTAAAGGTGACAGCCCTATAGGTACTTCATGTAGACTGCTGTGTCATTTGACATGTCAGCATATACCTGCGGACAGTACTGAACGTCCTACTGCAGCGCTTTTCATACCTTCTGCATTATCTTGCAGTCGATAATGCTGTTTCCTCACACATGTATCAGTTTCTGATTATACCACTCCACCTCCTAGAGCAAACATCTGGACAAAGCCTTAACTGATAGTGGGACACATAGGGGCAGTATTTACATATTGCTCTTACAAACGTAGATAGTTGACACAATAATAGGTTTTGCATTAGTATGACTTTTCTGACGGATTTGGTGTCTTAAACTCACATGTTTGTCATTATTTCATGACTTCAGTTCTCAGGAATTTGGCAGAATGGTACTGATTTTACATGGAACACACCAAACATATGAGGCAGAACTCTGCACATTCTGTGTAATTCTGTACAGTTGCAGAGTATGTGTCTGATACAAGATATCAACTTTCTGACACCAATACACACAATGTATGGCGGCATCACAGGCCACATGCCATTACATTTACATTGCAGGACACACCCACCCAGAGGGTTGTATTCCTCACACAGGCCAACAGCTGCTTATCCACACTAATTAGTCTATCATGTACCGTATGTGTACGCCAGTATTTGCGCTTTCCATCAGTGGCAGAGCTCACATATGAGTATGGGGGACTGGACATTGTAATGGTGACACTGCATGACACCCTGAGGGACACATTTCTTTTGAGTCTATTAACCTTCCACATTGACTTTCACAGGGCATACGTTGTCATTCACATTTGTCGGAGTATATGCGTATGACTTGTACATGTTTTGTCATTTGTCCTGACGTCTTTCTTCTCACCTGTCCACCTAGTATCACTAGTTCTGTACATGTATTTTGGACAGGTTACCTTCATACCCCTAACCTGTACACATTATGGGTAAACGCCCTGATGTTTGACCTTTGCTCTTGTTACATTTGTCATAGTAATGTGCCTTTCTGGTAAATTACTGGCAAGGCATTATGAACTGTGCGGTTAGATAATAGTGACTGACATTTCTCTGTGATGATTAGTAACACTCATAGCATTCAGACACTGGCTACCAGATTCTATCAACGTTCTGACTTTGTCTGGGGTATATCTAATATAGTCCCTATTTGTATTTCATGTACTATGCCTTAGTGCAGCTGTCTTATTCTGACAGTTTGCCAGGTATAGTTACCATCTTGGTCGTACACATGTCCATCCATGATAATCGCCTACATGACACTGATATAGGGCCCTACATATTCCCACAATGGTTTATGCAATATCCAGTGGATGGTTTGCCCCATTATTGAGAATACAGGCGTGTGCTATACCCACATCACTCCCACGGGGCGGACCTAATAAATCTCTGCCAAACAACACCTAGGCCCATTTCTGCATATCCATGATTCCCATACCTGACACCCCTCCACAGTACCCATTACACATGTTTAATGTGAGTGGTACTAAAGTGTGGAGACACTTATATGCACTCCCCACTCTCCGGATATCAGTTCGTACGTCATACATTCTATCGACACATGTGTCATTACCCTTGCACCTGCTACTGTTGCATGTACAGCTATATCGTACTTGCTGAGGTCACTTATCTTGTGTCAATGATGGTTGACACTACGTATGGATCAATTTTTGGGGTCCTGCAATGGACACCTATATGCATGCTTAAAGTGTAGAACTTGCTGGACTGTCACTTTCTGGCCAATGGTTTGGAAAGCAGCGGTTTATTCACCTTTCGTGCATGTCTGTTTGTCTACCCATATTAGCTATACCGTGGCCTATTTATGTACATATGTCATATCTATGGGACATATGTTTGTTGTGTATACATATATACATGTACAGTCCTCATTTCATAATTTGCTTTGGTTTACATCTGTGGATTATGCGTATACACATATATCTATATCCATACCATACCTTTCCACTGTACAGATTGTCGCAGAATTTGCAGCTGGTTGCCTCTTTATCTTCGGTTGATTTTTCATAACCTTGTGTCTATCTGGCAATGTAGTGGCATTTCATTAAAGACTTACGTTGGGAAATACTGGCAAGCAGTTCAGGTTATGACTGCATACCCTTCAGAGAATCCATGCTACTAACACACCCATTATTCTATCCACTTTCTATGTTTGTTCTGGCACATATCTGGGGTTTGTCCCTATTTGTACCAGTAGTTTGCATGCCTTTGTCCGGTTTCATACTTTACGGGGTTAACAGGTTTGAGCCATGTATATCTAACGTGGGGGAAACAGCATTCATTTACTATGCTGTGAGCGGATCACACATGCACAGGTGCACTTGCATTTACATGTTGTGGGTTACATCTGTTTAATAAATGTGTGCTTGCGTGGCCATTCATACGTCTGACCATAACACTTACTTATCTGTAGTCCGGTTTACGGACTGATGTGAAACACACGGTTGTGTGTACAATATGAACGCATTCATTACACTTTACAGGGATATCTGCAGTGGTCGTAGGTCAACCGGGACTGCATTCACGTTGGACGGATGCCGGAAACAGTATTCTGTTGCTGTTCTGCCTCATTGATATGCATACCCATAGTACTTAGCTACATCAACATACGCCTCACCACTTCACTTACAACACAGGCATCAATTCCCCTGCTGTGGGAAACACGGTACTACATATTATACATTCTGTATTGCCTACTGCTGTGGACCCCAGCTGCATTGTTAATCACTCCGAGGATATGCAGAACACTAGGGCATATAGTCGTATCACATACACGTTTCTGATTGTCAGGGTGTTCATGTAGTGATCTGGGTATGGGCTTGTCCGCCTGGTGAACGGAACTTCCCTGGCCGAGTTCAAATGTCAGATGAAGCATGTGGACAGGGAGCATCTCCCTATTATGAACATTTTACTTGTATTTATAGACACATGTGTTTGGGCACCTATCAGGAGCTTAGTCTGTTGGCTGTACATATTATGGGTGGGGTTGTTATGGTCCATACTCCACGGTGATTGGGGGGGGGGGTTCCCATTCACATTTGACTATTACCTGTATTCATTCATATGGGGATTATTTGCTTGGACATGTTGTGACTATAGGTATGCAGTTGTACATTACACAAATGTCATGGCTTGTTACTGTACATATGTAAGGACCATACCTCTCGACCTCTTTGAGCAACAAATCTGCGCAAACCCTACATGATGGGGTGAGTAAGAGGGACACATTTTAACTAGTTTCCTTACAAGCTTATAACGTTGATAGAATACTATAGGTTTTGCATTGTCATGACCCTTCTGCGGGATGTGGAGTGCTATACTTAATGCTCATTATTTCATGATGTCAATCCACACCTATTTACCGGACAGACACAGGTTGTCGGAGGCACACAATACTATGAGCCAACACTCTGGTCATTCTGCAAATATCTGGACAGTCGAGTGATATGGTACAAACCTCTGTAATACGCTGTTGTGTTCTGGCACAGCAGTAGCTCAGCATTAGGGACAGATGTCGGGACGTGCTGGCAGACAGTTGAGTTTCAGACTTCATACTCCGGACATTAATGCCATTGTGCAAACTGTCATTCTATGATATATCTATGTTTATCCATCCACATGGATATATTCCTGCTTGCACCTGTTATACATTCTACAGATCTCACTCCTCTGAGCTCTCCATACTCTTGCTCCTCTCTACCCTTCAGCTTAACCAGACTTAGCTGACACTCACTTGACTCCCAGTATGTCATTGTTGTACATTTCTGTATTACCACTACAAACTCTGGATTTGCACTGTCTTATTATGCACATGTTATGCATGTGTATTTCCTGACTGTATGCCTTTTACTCTTGTATTTTACCTTTAACATTATGTAGCCTTTATTTCCTTGTATTGCTTGTGAAGCTTTTCTACCCGGGCCTCCAGTGTTACTGGGCACTTCTTTGCCCAGTGGACTTCCCGGGTACTCAGACTGCACATACATGAATAACTTCTAACAGCTATCTTTGCATATTGTACCTGCTGTTGTACCTTTGTCTCACTTGTAGTCACGGCTCTGTCCAGATATCTAGCTCACACAGGTTGTCAGGTATGGTCGGTCATGCCGGCACACACTAGGTATCCCTCACACTTCATCACGGTTCTCCTGTTAATTTCGGGTGTCTTCCTCACCCTTCTGCCGTTTGCCACTATGCGAGTGTGCAATATATTCTCCCGCATATTTGTGTGGGGACACGTGTGTCACAGGAAGGTGTTTTATCCTGGGTACTGGGTTATGCATGACCACTCAGGTCTGGACAGTGTCTTGGACCTGTACTTCACGTTCTGACTTGTGTCCAGATATGTACAGGATTGGACATCTTGTCATCATACACATTCTACTATTTTATTTATCCCGTAAGGTTTATTCCAGAATTTGGACCATTCCACACAGAAACAATATCGAAATGTATTTTGGCTTTATGAAAATGTGCAGGGTGTTTAACATGCAGGGAATACATGGCTTGCTATCCTGACACTGCCTAGGGTGACAATACCTGCTACATATGCGTAGGGGTCGGTATGTGTAGCTGTGTCTGCAACGGACCAGTGGGCCACGTATGGGTGGATTTGGTGGACGTTCTGTTACGGGGCTGGGTTGTGTGATGTGGAGGGTATGCTGGGTAGCCCATTATGCAGCCAGGTGTGTTGCATTTGTTATGGCCAGTTCCATCAGGACCAACCTGTGGGTATGTGATGGTGACATATCTATACAATTTGATCGCACATTTACATGATACATATGTTTGTGGGATTGTGTTCTACACTATGGCCTGTCTGCTTGTCTTGCAGCTGTTTCTCCATGTGTTTGTGTTTATGTCCACTTCACCCGCTGCCCCCTCCTATACCTCTGGTTCACCTTTTCTGCATACGACACAGTATCGCCTTTGCGGGTTTTACCATTACCCATCCACCCCTCAGATGCAAATTACTCACATCCGATAGCTCACTACTTTTGTTGTTGGGCCATGACACGGCCAGAGTAGCACATTGACTGCCCTACTGGTGTCGGGTACCTTTATGGTTGTGTGGACTACCCTGCCATGTTTGCTTCCCACGTGCTATACCTCACACACATAGGTACACGCCCATACTTCACTTTCGTTACTTAGTTGGTATACCCGGGTACTACCCATTCGGCTGTGTCACATACTAGTTTGGCTTCTACCGATGACTCCCGGGAATTGCAGACCTGTTGTGCTCCTTGGGGGGATGGCACCTTTTCTGATGTCCATGCTATTCCTTCCACATATCCGACTGTTGTGGACAATGCCTCCCCACAGTCTACGGTACTGTTTCCACCTTTTCAGTTGGCCACGATGTAACATTTGCAGTGGACACAACACATTTTCTGCGCCGACACATACCCACGGTCATTTCGGCAGATAGAACTTACAACTCTTGCCTATATCTAAGCTTTAGTCTTGTAGCATTTCAGTGGCTTATTCTTTTTGTTATGACATTTATGTCATATACGTGTGGAGAACAACTGTTTAATGCCACTATTATATGACGTCTGAGGGATAATTATGTCCTATGATCTCTGCACATTTGCCATGTTTACATGCTTGTGTCAGGACACATCTGGCCGCAGCGGTACTGTCGCTCGCAAAGTGGGACAGGTGGTATTCTTAGTCGATGGTATGGGTCATACTGTTTCTTTCGGCCTACATGTGCCCTTATTGTTGTAGCTGTTTCTATGCTCCTGATTCGTTTACATGTGTATTCTATTCCCTATCACATTTGTTATGTGGGATACAGACATACCTTTTGTATGTGACTATTACATCCCTTGTGGGATATGATTTGGACATACAGTCACTACATATATCTACATTTCTCCTCGTGTATTTTGTTATGGACACATCTGCACATCTCTGTGCCCTCCCTCACATTATGGGTCAGCTGGTGACCCTCTCCATTGGGCTGGACATACCTCCTGGCAGTGTCCTAGCATATGATATGTTTCACTTCCACATGGTATAACTATAAACACTACGTTGGACCACGGGCACGTGGTTTTTCTGTCATTTGTTCAAGGGTAGGGACCTGTTATTCCCTATCGTGCATTTGTGTTTGCTTCTTCATTTTCTGTTTGCAGGGACTATCTTGCATGCTTTGTATACGTTTCAGTCTCCATGGACACTAATAGGTGCGAGTATTACTGCAGGCGGACTATACTATTCAGCAGTTTAGGTTGCTCAAAGACAACCGACATTGACACGCCTCCCTCCGCAACTTCGGTACACCCCATGCACTCGCGCATGTTTCCTATGCACGTGGCTGTGGTGGCTGCACACTTTCATTAATATGCATACGGCGCTACTACTCCATATATATGCCGCACGGCCGGCGCAATCCTTACACCGGCCTTGCGCCGAACTTCATGAATCCGGGGGATTGTTTTTGTCTCCATTACCCACATAAACATTTTTTTTCTAATTTTCTGAACTGAAAGTTCAAAGAAGATTGTTACAAGATCTAGAAAAATAACATATTGCTAAATTCTTCTGGTGACCAGGAAAGTGTTGTTGAACTGGCAATCCAGCTCATAGAATGCATTAATTTCTTGATAAAGAAAATGACTTTCCTCAATAGGAATTTGTAAGAAAATTGTATTTATTTTGTACTCTGCAAATAATACTTCATTTGACTGTTTCAGAATCTTATTTTACCCTAAAGGTCAGTGCTGGTGTAAGCATGCTTTGGAAGTGATCTATCAAAAGGCTTGCCAAGGCATTGTTGGTTGGCTTTCTCAAGCAGATCTACCATGATCTTATTAAAACAAGTAAAGAGCAGTTCCTGAACCAGGTGGTTCTTACCAGAATACTTAAAACCTATCTTTAAATCTCCATTTTACCTCAATTACTGATGATATTCAACACATTCCCTCTTTGAGGCAATGGACAAAATCAGGAGTCATTCAAGAATATGAAATATAATTTGAGTCAATTGAAAAGAACAAACCAAAACCTATCCATCTGGCATGAAACAGGTTAATTTGCTGCCAGTCTGCTAGGCTGACATACATGTATAAATGGGAGATAGTCTGAGAATGTGAGTTAACAGCTGGTAATGCCCAGCACTCAAGTTTGCAGAGAGCTACCAAATGAAATTAAGTACAACAATGTGGAACTATACAAGTACCTGCATTTCCTTAGTTGAAGGCTGAGTGTCGACATGCACTTATTAATGCCTGCTGAAATATCTGTGTATGTATGTATGTATGTATGTTAGAGTATTTGTCAGTGGATAGCTATCGAGTAGAGTGCAAGTGAGGGTAGAAGCCATCACTATTCCTAACATCTCTTCCAATGTATACCTTTTCTAGTAACATGTTGGAATCTTAGAGGAGATTCTACATGATTTTAATATTCTTTTCAATTTTTTTCCGTTTTTTTTTTCCTAAAATCACTTCCTGTTTTGTCTATTACAGTTAGTCTCATAATCCTTAATATGCTTTAATTATTATCATTGTGCATGGCTCCCTCCTCCAAGCCTACAGGTTTGGCTTCCAGGTACCCCAGAGCAACTCCGGGGGTGGGACAATATTGAGGTGAAGGCCTTTCCTGAAAGGAGAATACAGAGAGACCGAGTACAGCATCAGCCTTCACATTTTCTGAGAACCTATCTAACTCTAGCTTTATTTTCTCTTCCTCTAGCATTCAGCAGATGTACTCCCCTATCTGCAATGCTTGGACTAATGGTAATGACTCTTCCTAATTATCCACATTCCCAGGTATAGGGTTCAATGTATTTCTTAGCAGACTGTAGCTCAGGAGCTTCTGTGTCTGATGTTGCTACATTGTCTTAATCTTGCTCTCGCCCTAGCCTAGCTAGCTCCTCCTGTACCAGAGTTCACTAGCTAAACCCATATTACAGAGGAAGAAGACTCAGCTCTGTCTGTCTGTGCCACTGACAAGGAAGGAGATTATGCTAAACTGCAGCAGCAAGCATGTGAGGCATGCAGATCACCAGTGTAGATATGAATATATATATATATATATATATATATATATATATATATATATATATATATATATATATATATATTTGGAAATACTTTGGAATCTTGAAGTACTGAAATGTCGAATTTCAGTATCTCAAGACCAAATTGCTGAATCTGCAGTTGCGCGAAACTGCACAATATCTTTAACCCCGAAATGTCGAACCCATGGTACTGATGGCGCGTTAGGTAAGTGTTATGTTTTTTAAGGATTTTAGGGGAGGGGTTGTGTGTTTGTGAGTGTGTTGGAGAGTTTTAGGTGTGGGCTAGGGTAGGTAGGTAAGAGTGTGAGTGTGTCAGTGTTGAGAGTGGTGGCGTTTGTATGTATATGATGTGTGTTTGTGCAAGGGGGGTGTAGAATGTGTGATGGTGAGTTTTATGCCTTTCAGTGTATAGTGCGACCTCAGAGTTAGTATGTATTATAGGAAGGGTGGGTGTGTATGTTTGTTTTGTTGTGTTTGTCTGTGTTGTTTTAATTTGTTGTAGTATCAGGAGGTAGTTATATTTGTGCTTGTATGTGTGATGTAGTGTTTTGTTTATGTTCGCGGTTTTGACTTTTGCGGTTTTGGTTTTTGGGTTTTTGAGTTCTCATCTTTATAGTCTCGAGATACTGAAATTTTATATTTCAGCATTTCAAGATTATAAACTGACTATATATATATATATATATATATATATATATATATATATATATATATATATATTTTTTTTTTCTGTAGATGAGATTAAGTAACTAAATAGCTTTCTAACTATCTAACTATGTTATATGCTTTTAAGTTACATGTCTAGGAAAGCAAGAAGTAGTTTTGTATGAACTGGGAAATCCTCATTAGAGTAATATTTGCAAAATATATTGACAGACATATCATGATTGTGGATTTCCTTGATAAGCATTATTTTATAACTTTCATTTAAACTATTGTACTGTATCACCCTGCTGCTTCTAAGATTTAAAGATGCACCTGTCTGTACTTTCAAATTCTTTATAAAACTATGCAAAGTCCAATCAGAAAATATCTCAATGTAGGGTTGACCTACTAAAGTAAGAAGAAATGCACAGAGGGAATCTTATTTTTAGTTGGGCATTCAACAGCTTTATAAGGAGCTTAATCAGAAAGGGTTTCATATTTTAAGACCCCTTGTTATTCCACCTTTCAAATTAGTATGCATTTATTTTTTTAAGGGCTGTCATTGTAAGGGCATCAGATAAACTTGGAGTGTGATGCATATGTAGAAAAGCATGGCCATCCTAATTTAATTCATTATACACAGAATTAAGCAACTATGCTGTAATCTACCTTAGAGAATATGCTATTTTTCAGAAAGTGAACTCACAATGATTCCAAAATAATACTGTTGTGATAATATGAATATTACTTTATTCTTCCATTTAAAGAACTTGCCATAAAAAGCACTTTGACCAAAAAGAGTACCTGAATATGGTAGATTTTGCATATTGCAGAACTTCTTTCTGGGGTTTCATAGTGCAGAACTGGGTCAATTGCAGGCTGTGTGTTAGTCATTACATTAACAGTGCAACATTATCGCAATGTTTGCTTTACTACTGTTAGTTTAAAAAGCAGAGACCAAGTTTCTTGTACTGCTATACTTTGTCCTATATATTGTGATTCTGGCCAAAATTCATTAACAGCTGCATGAAATGTAGTGATCACGTTAGCGTCACAAAGCACAGACAACATGATAACATGCTATTTGAAATTCATTAAGCAGAGTTACACAAGAAACAGAGCTGCACAACAATGGCAAATGTCATGTCATGAATTTGGTAATATAAGTACATGCTAATTAACTAATCCAATATAGTAGAACTATTCAGAAGTCTATAAAGCAGTCATGTATACTTGGTGTCGGCTTTTGACACTTACAACAAAACATTCTGGAATACAGGCATGATTACAATTAAAATGTTAGATGTTGCCGCTGCAATTATTATGCTGTATGTGCAACAGGCTTTAAATTGGGGTGCTGCTGCTAGACCTCAGGCAAAAGAAGAAGGGTGTTTAAACCCTATCTGACATATTATGGACAACATGAAACAGAAATTGTTGAAAGATACAGAGTAGACAGGGAAACACTGGAGGAAATATACAACCTCTGCCTCCCCCACCTCAGGCCACAGGGAAATCATAGTGAACCTATCCCAGTGGAAACAAAGGTATGCTTACCATTATATATATACCAAATACTGATACTTTCCAGAGACTCACAGAGATATATTAGGAGTGTCACAGGCATCTGCCTTTACAGTATTTCATCATTTTTAAATACAATGTTATTACATGCAAGGCGGTGTAGATCAGAGTGTTTGTATGTACCTTTAAGAAGCATTTCCAAATGTAGCATGTGCATATAAATACAGAGCAAGTGCAGGCAGCAGTGCCATTTTGACAGACAGCCAGAGAGTTAACATGTATGAGTGTGGTAGTCAGTCTGTTTATAAGTTTAAGTTACAAAGCCTCATTTCTGATGTGCTTGTGTGTAATAAAGCTGCTTGAACAGAACCGACGAATGTTTGTCTATTTTATCCTGACCAGACAGAAGGCATGGTGTCAGAACCAGGATTAGAAGAGCAACTTCTCCGAGGCATGAGGTGCAGAGCTGAAGGTGAAGGCAGACTAAGCAGGTTGAGTGAAACAGAGCACAGACAAATGAAAAAGGACCAGAAATGAGGTAAAAGTAAAGAAAACTGCACAAATGATTTATTTGGTAAAGAAAATGAAACTGCACATTTATAAGGCACAAAACACATTATTAATCAAACGAGTAGCACAAAAAGTATTATTAAGCAAACAAAAGGCAGAAATTGCATTATTAATTAAAGAAAATGTTTGAAACTATGATATTTAATAAAACCAACAAAACTATTCATATGGGGCTCAGAATTACCTTTGGTTTGCATAACAAGCATGTTTAAAGTAAAACGGGCACAAGAAAAGTACAATGAGCATGATAAGAAGTTAAAAGGGCATAAAGAGTACAATAAAAGGGCAAATTAAGCTTAAAGAGCAAGGCAACTGCATGTTTTTTAGTAAAAGACCATGTTTGGGCACAAACTACTATTGCACATTGACCACAACCATTAAAAACCGAACTGGAGCTGTTAGAAGTATCTCAGAGTGTACAAAGTGTTTGCTGAGTGTGTGCTTTATTACAGTGCAATTATTTCAAAGAGAGTTTGCTGTGTGCAAAGTACAGTTATATTGCAAAGTGTAGTCAAATTACAGTCATTTCAAAATGTTTCTTGTGCTGTATGTACATCTGTTCTCAAAAAGCCGCCATTTCAGGGTGTTTCTTACACTGTGCAGAGTTATTTCACAAAGAATAGTCATTTTGAAAGGATCTTGTGTTGTGTACAGTTTATTTGCAAAGTGCATTCATCTCAAAGTGTTTCTTACTCTGAGCATTTTCTATCATGTACAGATTATTTGCAAAGTACAGTCATTTCAAAGTATTTCTTACACTGATAAAGAGTGGCTTCATAAAGTACAATGATTTCAGATTTTGCTTGTGCTACAGAGACTTATTTGGCAAAGCACAGTTATTTCAAAGAGTTTAATGTGCTATTGGGCATAATAACAAGTACTGGCATAAAGTTCTGGCATATATATTTTGTGTTTACGTTCATATGTGATTTCAAGCACCTTCACTACTGTGTTTTGATATGGCAGAAGCATTTCGCAGACCAAGTTCACTTGTGTTTGATCATAATATAGTAGAGAATTGGAGAGTATTTGAGCAGGAATATGATATTTTCATACAAGCAGCTTTTTCTGACAAAGATGCATGTGCAAGGACATTCATTTTACTTAACTTAGCTGGGTCAGAGATCATTGAAAGAGAGTGTTCATTTGTGTATGCACCAAGAGTATATGCAGGAGAGGTGGAACACAGCCATATTGTGGTACCAGCTGCATCAAGAGAGGACCCTGAATGTTTGAAATGTAAATTTAGAGAGATCTGTAACTCCTAGGAAAATGTTACACTAGAGATGCACTTGTTTTATACACATGACCAAAAGCCAGGTGAAACATGTGCAGCTTATATCACTGACTTGAGAAATAAAGCTAAAGTGTGCAGATTTGGTAACTTGAAAGATGAGTTAATAAAGGACAGACTTGTGTGTGGTGTTTATAGTGCTGTAGTGAGAAAGATTTTGCATCACAACATTGATTTCACATTGAGTAAAGCCATACAGATTTGTCAAATCCATGAGTTCTCAGAAAGGCACACAAGTATGCTTACAAGTGATAAGAACATGGTTTCAGCAGTCTCTAGGGCAAACATAGACAGCATGCAACATGTGGTAAGAAGAAACAGGCCTAAGCTCATAGCAGCAGCAATCCCTGTGGGTGAGGCAAGGAAAACCCAGAGCTTTCTAGCAAGTTCCAAGATTTGCTTTGTGAAAGGAGCATGCTCCGTACAGTATAATAGTGAGTCAGCAAAACCCAAGTCAAATCATACTGTTAACTGTCATAATTGTGGAGCCAATCATGAGTCTAAAAGAGAGAAGTGCTTAGCATTGGATCAACAGTACCACAAGAGTAAAAAAATGGAATAATTTTCAAAAGTTTTATAAATCAAGCAAGCCTTATTCAGTTATTAAGAAAGGTCACTCAAACAAGCAAGTTGATCATAATGGTGTAGCAATGGTCAGTGAAAAGGTTAATGCAGTAGATTTATTGGCAAAGAATAAAGTATTTTGTACTGTTCTGATCAATGGTAAAGACACAGGGCTCGAAGTAGACACTGGTTCAAAGTGCAATGTAATGTCAGCAAAACCATTTGCTAAAGTCAAAGCTGGTGAGCAACTTAATTAGGTCAAGCTTGCTGTTTATGGAGGTGAAGAGATTCAAACCAAAGGCTCAGCAGTGCTTTAATGCTATTCGGCTGGGAACAATTACAGCTTGCAATTTGATGTAGTTGGAAGACCCATGCAGTCATAATTAGGTCTCAGAGACAGTTTAAGAATGAAGCTGCTTTCTTTTACTAAAGAAGTACATCATGTAAGCACATATCCCAGTTCCAGCTTCAGTGATACTATTTTTTCAGAGTATGCTGATGTGTTCAATGACAAGCTAGGCAAACTTCCAGTTGTTTACTCCATGAAAGTAGACCCAGAGTTCAGTCCAGTGGTCAGACCAGTAAAAAGAGTTCCAATAGCTATGCAGGACAAACGTCAAGGTCCAGTTAGACAAAATGGTGCAGCAAGGTGTGATTAGTCCAATCACAGAACAAAGTGAGTGGGTATCTTCCATGGTAGCTGCTCATAAGAAAAATTCAGATGAAATCAGAATATGCATTGACCCAAGACACTTGAACAATGCATTAAAAATACCTCATCATCCTATGCCTACAATTGAGATTGCAACTCTCATGCCAAATGCCTCTGTTTTTTCTATCTTAGATGCAAAGAGTTCATTTTGGCAAGTGATGCTTATTGCAAATCTTCACTGCTGACTGCATTCATTATCACATTTGGTAGATACAGATTCCTCAGGATGCCTTTTGGAAGAAATTCTGCCAGTGAAGTCTTTCAGCATGCAATGGAGCAAATTTTTTCAGGCTACCTGGTGCAATAATAGTTGATGATTTACTGGTCGGAGGTAGTGGTGAAGCACAGCATGACAGAAACCTCAGGAAAGTTCTGGATAGAGCACGTGAAGTGAATTTAAAGCTCAGTCCTCTGAAGTACAAATTCAGATTACCAGAAGTTACTTATGTAGGTCATTAATTTATCAGTACAGTCTTATTACCAAATCCTTCCAAGCAAGCAGCCATTCTTGAAATGCCAGCTCCAGACAATGTCCAAGCTCTACAGTGTTTTCTTGGTATGGTTAACTATTTGGGCAAATTTATCTCTCACTTTAGTGAATTATCAGCACCTTTAAGAGAGATGACACACAAAAATGTTGCATGGCCATAGTTAGAACAACACCAGATAGCATTTGATAATCTCAAACAGCACATTGCTAACCCTCCTATATTAAGATATAAGATGTCCACAAACCAGTTCTTTCCTATAATGCTTCAAAGTTCAGTTTTTGCACAGTTATTCTTCAATAGTGCAGACCAGTTGTCTATGCATCTAGAACTCTTACCCAAACCTTGATGCAGTATGATCAAATTGAGAAGGAACTTTTGCCAATTGTGTTCGCATATTCGAAGTTCCATGATTATATTTATGACCGAGCAATCCACTCTAGCAAGACTACAAAAAATTATGCTTACATTGCAAAAGTATAATTTCAAAATGGTCTATACAAAGGGTAAACTTCTTTATCTGGCTGATACCTTATCCAGATTGCCCAGAATCACAACAGAACAGCTTGATAAAGAGAATGTTGACTTTGGTGTTATGGAAGTGCATCATTTTTCTCTCACAAGACTTAATGAGCTGAGAGACCATACAAACACTGATCCAATTTTGCTAAAGCTCAACCACTTCATCAATGTTGGATGGCCATCAAAGCAATCCTGTGTACTGCCAGAAGTACAACCATACTTTCCATACAGTGATGAGATGCTGCTGGAAGATGGTATCATTTTTAAAGGTCCAAAAGCTGTTGTTCCTACTTCCTTACAGTATGAATACATTCAGATTTTATATTGGAGCCATTCAGGTTCTGATTCTACCAAAAGAAGGGTGAGAAAACTAGTATTTTGGCCTTCTCTAGCAAAAGACATTGATAAAGTGCTTCCTTCTTGTCCAGTGTGCAACAGTACTAAGCTGCATTTGCAAAAAGAGCTACTTCATCTAAGCCAAATTCCTGAACTACCTTGGTCAACAGTAGCAATTGACATATTTGAGTGTTACAGTCAACATTATTTAGTGCTGGTAGACTCTTATTCTAATTGGTTTGAGATCAATTTGCTACCTAACCTAATATCCAGTGTTGTTATTACTAAGACGAAACATCATTACTCAGTCCATGGTAGTCCACACAAAGTTATTTCTGACAATGGTTCTCAGTTTACCAGTTAATTGTTTCAGGGATTTGCTAAAGAGTGGGACTTTATCTGTGTTACTTGCAGTCCTGAATATCCTCAAATGGCCTTGCTGAACATGCAGTACAAAGCAATTACTAGAAAGGTCAAAGCATGACAGTACTGATATCTTCTTGAATTTACTCAGTCTCAGAAATATACCCAGTGAAAATCTACTTGACTCACAAGCTCAGAGACTTTTATCTAGGCAAACAAGAACCTTGCCTATCAGTTCTAGTTTATTGGTGCCTAATGCTAAAAGCAACAGAGTAATCAAACCCCAACTTTTTAAGAAGCATTCTTCTCAGAAGTCCAGCTATGATAAAACAAGTAGATTTTTTGTCCCTTAAAATAAGGAGAGACAGTGAGGATGCAAGTGGCAAAAGGCTTTGAGCAAATTGGTCAAGTGAGAGGTATATGTAACAAGCCAAGATCCTACTTAGTAGAATCTGAGGGTATATAGTAAGGAGAAACTGCAGACAACTTCTTCCTGTATCAGAAATGATATCACAGGATCATACCTGTGATACAGACTTTAGATCTCAGAGCAACCCAGACAATGTTCATACCAAAGAAGATGTCGCAGTATCCATTCCCATTCCTGATGATGTCACAGATGTCCACAAAGTTGAACATTCCTTGAAGACAGTCACCATTGCTAGATCCATTTCTGACTTTTCTGTTACATGTTCAGGTCATATTTCCAGATCTATTGTAAAATACATTCCAACTTGGGCATAATTGTTTTATATGTGTCTAATTTTGTATGATCACATGTCAAATAACTAGTTCTGTATAATTGCATGTCAAAAGATCATTTCTGTAAATTGCATGTCATTGAATATGGTAAACTTCTTATAAGAATTATTTCCTGAATAGGGAGGATGTAGATCAGAGTGTGTGCATCTACCTTTAAGAAGCATTTCCAGATGTAGCACATGCATATGAATACGGAGTACATCCAGGCAACAGTGCTATTTTAACAGGACAGCCAGGGTGTTAACATGTATGAGTGTGGTAGTCAGTCCGTTTATAAGTTTATTTAAGTTTAAGTTACAAAGCCTCATTTCTGATGTATTTGTGTGTAATAAAGCTGTTTGAATAGAACCCACAAATGTTTGTCTGTTTTATCCTGACCAGGCGAGTGACAGGCAGCATATCTGTTTCCCACGAACACCACAAGAGACCACAAAAAAACATGCAGGAATTCTATCAAAAGCACACTTCCTTTAAGTGTTGGGGGGGACATTGATTGCACACACATATAAATAAAAGCCCCACCTGGGGAACAGGGAAGAAGGTACAGCAACAGAAAAGGTATCCACTCCATAAACTGTTAGGTTGACTGTTATGCCCAAGGGATCCTCTTCAGTGTCTGTGCTAGTAACTGAGGCAGTTTTCACAACTGACACATATGGCAGGTTTGCTAGGGGTGACATCCCTGAATGGTATCTAGTCAGGGATGCAGTTTATGCATTGGAGCCCTGGCTTATGACACCCAGGAATAATCCACACAATCCAATCAAGAAAGGATACATCAAGGCCCACCCTCAAACAAGGAATATTATATAACTTGTGTTCAGTTTGCATAAATCAAGCTTCCAGTGTCTAAACACATCAGTAGATGCTCTGCATTACGACCTGGGCACCCATACTGAAATACATACAATGTGTGCCATGTTACACAGTATCATTCACAGGAAACAGTTCCATCAAGGACAGCAAGGGACACGATCACAGTATCAAGGACTATAGCTAGGTCCAGCAGCAGTAGCGGCAGATACTGATGAGAAGTCTGAGGAAGAAAGCCACAGATGATGCTGGCAGACAGAGGCATGTACAGTATGCCCTGGCTCTGATTAGGAGGCAAAGGATAGCACACCCAATCACTACTTAAGTTAAAGCCTAAGATCCCATGCACATACAAATATGAAACCTGATGCCTGTCAGACTCCACAACCTTTACTTAACCATGTAATGGCTGTGTTCTGATAGCATCAGACAAGGGCAACCCCTAAGGACATAATTCATACCTGCACTAATGATAACAATGTGTGGAAACTGTGTAAAGAAAATAAAAATGTTATATCACTGATTACTCTTTTATCTACACATATCTATGCCCTATCACTACTCACAAGTTAGTCCCTCAATGCACCCCCACACACACAAACCCTCACCCTCAAAGCACATAAAAGAAGTATATTTTAATCTCAGTTATCATCACAACTTGTATAATATATCTGTAACAGAGATAACACTGGCTTAAACTTTGCAATATATACATGCATTAACAAGTTACCACTTTTCAATGCAGCATTAGAAAAATAACTCCAAACTGTTATAACATCCTTATCCACTGCTGTGGAGTCCAGTCCAGTACAAATGCAAGAACAGAGCAAAACATGCTTTCTTTTTCCTGCTAACACAGATAATGAAACCAGGCTTCCCAATATACTTGGAATGCCATTATCTGCAAAAAGTGTGCAACCATGATAGAAAATTAAATAATATATTTGTCATGTAGCATTCAGTAACATAATTATTGAAATGCAGAAATGGCTATGCCACAAGTAAGTCATACATGTAAATAAATTTAAAATTATACAAATCCTCTTCATTAGTCACTGCATTTCACTGTTGCAATGTCAAAATGAAAGCATTATTTAAGAAATACCAACATACCTTGACAATAGACCACTGCAGAAAATAATTAAATCACCCAAAGTCCAGCTACTCTACTAATATTTAGCTCTGTGTTTCAAAACAGATTCCAAAGTATGATACAGGAGCACTGCATACATCAATATATTCATATAGTGCAGAGTCAGCCATGAGAGCACTGTGTTTACACAAATGAGGTATGAATTATTTGCAATTCTAAATACCAAAATCTGCACAAAGTGAAGGGAATGTAAACATGGTATAGGGACCTAAATGACTACATGCACATACCATCAGCAATGCAAGGACAAGCACTGAGAAGTGTTATCTGTTAATGACATGAAAAATCAGCTTTCACAGTCTCCCATCTCTGTTATTCTCCTAGTAAGGGTGTGTCAGGGAAGGGACTTAACAAAAAAGTCTGCAGGTACATTTGACTGATATATAGGAGATTGACAGTCCTCATATTTTAATGTTGGCTTCTTTATATCTCGTCTCAACTTTTATTTGCATGCCACTTGACACCATGATATTCACTTACTCAGCTGAAGAAAAAAAGTGAAAAAGTTAGCTTCAGCTGCCACAGGTCATGCAAACCAGCCAGACAGCATTGGATGCTAGACAGCACTCTGGATACTACTCGGGGAAGAAAACACACCTGCTACATATCTTTCTCTGTGACACAATTTCTAAATGTGTTGAGCTGATAGATGAAGTATATTTGATGCATGATTTGAATCCACTGACATGATAATGTTACAGAGGACTGTCAGAATATATATTTAATCACATTTGTGATACCGTAGTGTTGTTTAGAAATTTACTGCTTTCACTATTGCTAACAACATGTGATCATTATTCTGTCCACTGTAACATGATATGTCACTAACTACAGGTCTGATAGTTTTTCACAGAGTACATGTCTGATGATGCAAGGAAATGTGAGAAGTAAGAATTTTTCACTTGAGTGTACTTTTTGCTTCAGTCATTCCTACATATACTCATGCATTACATTTAATTTACAATCTGTAATTGCCTTAATATATATATTACATTAATTGTCTGTTCTGTATGCGCTCCACTTGGTATTCTGCAAACATGGTTCACTACTAAAAGAAAAAATGTGGAAAATTTAGTTTAAGCTACCTTAGAGAGCTCAGAAATGCCTGATGCCATTGTGTGCTCCCCCCACAATAAGGAGAGTATTTACGTCAGTAAATAAACCTGAGAGATGTCAAATTCTGTGCTGCAAGTTATCACTGAAGTAAATTAAGAAGAATAAGGCAGGTGGAGTATTGTTCAAATCCTGTTAATAGAACACTTTGCCGTTATTTGCAGTATTTACTTTTATATTTATTTCCATTTTAAGGTACACTTGCTCTACACATGGCAGAACTCATTCATAGTTCACGTCTTAAGGAAAAAAATGAAACATTTAGTTCAGGTTACCTTAGGTAGCTCAAACACATGTGACATCTTTGTGTGGCCCCTGCAACAGGGAGAGTACTTACTTCAGTAAATGAACCTGACAGATGTCAAATTCTGTGCTACAAGCTCTAACTGATGTGAATTTAGAGGAATAAGGCACATGAAGCATAGTTTAAATCCTTTGTAGAGCTCACATTGCAATTTATCATAAGTTTTTTTTGCCTTCTTTTTACAGTACATTTTCTCTTGACTTGGCAGCATGCAAACAGGGTGCACTACCTAATGAAACAAGTGAAAATTTTAGTTTAGGCTGCCTTAAGTAGTTCAAACATGTCTGGTAGCTTTCCACAGATGGCAGCACTCTGGACAGTAATCATTCAAGAAAATACACCTGTCAGATAACTTCTTTGTTGTGCAAGGTGTAAATGAGGTGAATTGACAGAAATAAGATACATGAAGCATTGTTTGAATCCTGTTTTCAGAACACTTTCCCATAATTCACGATATTTACTTTTCCATTTTTTTTCCATTTTAAAGAAACATTTGCTCTCTACTTACATTGTACAAACACAGTTCACTTCCTAAGGGAAAAGTGAAAAAAGTAGTTCAGGCTGCCTTAGCTTAGACATGCTTGGCAACAGTGCACTGTCTTCAACACTCTGAACAGTACTGAGAGGAGAAATTCCAGCTTTCGTAGAGCTACTGTATTTCTGTGGCACTAGGTGTAAGCATAATTCCTTTAGATAAATAATATATGATATTAAGGATTCAAATCCATCTAGAAGATATTTTTAAAAAGATTATAAGAAGCAAATTTTCAGAACGTTATGAATAGGACTGTAACAGTAATGAAAAATGATATTGTTAAACATGATTTTTGCAAGCAATTTATCAGTAAGCTTTGCATAATGAAAATGTGTTTTTTAGTATGTATGACTAATATATTCATACATACACAACCTAAGGTATGTCCACTTTTTTAGACATAAAGAAAAATCTAGCAAAGCTAGACTTTCCACTGTGTGATTCCTTAAACCTCTTGTTTTAGAGGTGACATGGCATACATGCAAATTACCCTTTAAGGACATCAGATGTTTCAGCTAAATGGCAATTCTGAATGTCCATGACTTTTCTTTTAAGTCTATTTATGGACAAATTCAGGCCAATAAAGCCAAACCCCACACAGCTAGTGGAGTTTGGCTTTATGGGCCCGAATTTGTCCATAAATACACTTAAAAGAAAAAGTCATGGACATTCAGAATTGCCAGGGTAATTTGCATATATCCCATGTCAGCTCTAATACAAGAGGTTTAAGGAATCACACAGTGGAAAGTCTAGCTTTGCTAGATTTTTCTTTTTGTTTTTTAACCAACTGTTTTTTCTGTGTGACCTTTTTACTCATTGTTTCACCTTTTTAGACATGACAATGAATATATTTCATATAAAAATCACTGTCATATGTATGATAGACACAATACCTTTGTTGTATTCATCATGAATTATCATAAATCCCAACTATATGTTTCAGACCTTTCTATCTTCTGAAGTATGCGTATAACATAAACCAACCTGTCGATCATCATATTCAAGTGCATCCATGTGAACTATAATTACTTCCAGTAAGAATGACTTTTACATAGAAATGCATTTCAGGACAGGATTACAACCACATATAGGCCTCTCCAAAGAATATCTCAGTTTATTCAGATATTAATAAAAATCAAATGCCCATGGTGAAAAGTTAGCTCTCCTGCATCCATGTTAGTTAATACATTAAGTTGCAATTTTTTGCCTCCTGTATATAATGCATTCAATTCTCGGCTATTACAAAACTATTTTAACATTGGTTAAGCCCCATACTGATAATATGTCAGAACTCAATCATATTTCACTTTCCAAAGTGCAACCCTCAAATGCCATGCTAGTAAGCAGTCCATTGTTGGACATAGGAACCTCTGATAATGGGTGGAGCATCATACATGGCACAGCTCAATACCATGTTTCACACCTTTACTGCTATCTGATCTAAGTAATGCCAATGTGCCTACCAAGGGGTCCATCCAGTTACATTGGTGCAAATGCAGTTGGCAAGGCTGTGTGTGTTTGCACAATACCAGTAACATCCAAAATCTGAATTAGGCACCAATTCAAACTTAGTTAGTAAGCTTGACTTTTGCATACATGGCTGGTAAGGGAGAGAATGGTGCTACATTTAGAGCACAAAGGTGGAGTGTTGAGGAGTCCAGGATACTTGTGGCACTCCACATGAAGCACTACAGCCTTAGACTGCTGTAGGGAGATTATACTGGGCCTCAGTACAAGACTGAGGATTAGAATAGCTTAGCCAAAGCTGTATCCAATGGTGTCATGTCTACAGTGACCTTAAAAAAGTGCAAGCAGGAATTCCTAAGCTAATGGGAGGCTGAGTTTAGGACTGGGAACATTCCCCAGTTATGTAAGTATAATGACTCATAACCCGTCTATGATATGGCAGTAATTACGTAGGCAGACAATGCAGTTGCTCATTATGCAAGCAATCCAATTTCCTCCTCTTTTTGTTCTCTACAGCTGCAGAGGAGACTGCTGCAAACATGACACACACCAGGAGAGATTAACTCACCTCAGAGAGGTATGGGGTAAGTATGAATCAAGTAAAACTTAAAGCCATAATATTATTTTCATTCCATCAAGCTCTAGGATCTCAAGCAGGCGTGCATTCACCAATAAGTGTTGCTGATTGCATTAGACAATTAGAATACCAAGCTTGCTGTGTGTGGGTTCAGGTCCCAGAAGTTGCATATATATATATATATATATATATATATATATATATATTTATATATATATATATATATATATATATTTTTTTTTAAATTGACAATTATTAACAAGATCTTAACAGCAGTCTGGCAGGAAAAATTACATTATTCTAATTGTACTTTTTTAGTTAGAATGCATAACTCCAATCTATCACATTGAAATAAAGATAGATGTTTCTTATATCAGATCAGTGCTATTTGTTTATTTAACAACACAGATACCTTTCCATCATATATGCATGTTGCAAATGTGTGTAATAGTAAATTATCTAAGTTGTTTATGTATTGCCAAATAAAAGTTTGTTTAAAGTATACACTACCGTTGTTACATGACATGTATCTAATTATCACTTATTTTCTTGCATCCCCCCACCCTTGTCTCTCTTTTTTGGAAGGTGTTATGATTTATTCACAAACTGTTGTTTTCATAACTTGCTCATGAAAATTAATCATCAAATAACACAGAGAGGTACATCGACCACTGCAGCTTGGCCCACCATAACTCCATAGGTGGCAGCACAGACACCCAGTACTTCAGGTTCACAACCTGTCAGTGCTGCCCCCACAACCTCTGCCCTACCTGCTCCAATGACATCAAGTATCTCTGCCCTGGGTGTTGGTACAGTGGTACCCTCTGGGAGCAGTAGTAGTGGAGCTGACAGAGTTCTTGGAGGATATAATGGAGGGGGGCCCCTGTGCATATATCTGAAGGGTTGATAGGGTCCTGCATCACATTGCAAATGTGATGCCATGTCTACCACTGACCCAGGGAGCTGCTGCAAGAGACAGTGAAGACAGTTCTGAAGGTGTAGACAAATTCTCCCTGTTTTCATGCTGAATGTGGGGGCACATATGATGTCCCCTACCTATTCTCAGTCATGGTATTCCCTATCTTTTTGTCTCCATCTCTATCCCTGTCTGTCTTAGATGTCCTGTATATTTGTGGATGCTTCCTAACTTACTCCATCTGTCTGACCCTCTCTTTCCTAAGCACCTTTCCCAAGATTCCTTTCTCTCCCAATAAACTAAAAAAAAAAAAAAAGATGGATACCTGTCCTACAAAAAAAAATATGTCCCATAAATAGATCTCCACTTCACCTATGTGTCATCCTGATACAACTGAATCAGTCCAATTGACCATGCAGCATTATTCTGTCTGTCACCTATCACTGGTGTGGTGTCTTTGCAAAGTCATGACATTGACTGTACAATTGCACATTGATGTCATGAAGAAGTGGTTAACTATGCTGCTCTTCCACCACTCTCCTGCAAATTTCTGTATTCTTTTCACTGTGTGGTATCCTCTGCTTGCCAACCGCTTTTTCTTCACTGGTCTAGCCACCTCTTTTTCACACATTTAATATGGTCAAAAATAAGAATACACTCACATGGCCGTAAATGTCCCATGTAAAATCCTTCACTTTATGTCCTTGACATTTGCGTGGTGTTTGGTATAGCTCGGCAATACTGAGTCGCAGCACTGTTTAACTTCTTATTGCAAAAGGTGCAGTTACTGTGGTGTTTAAATCTGCTGCCCTATTGGAATAAAGAGTAAAGCCATACTAAAGGCAGTACTGTAGAACAGTTAATGTAACATTTATTAGGCTGCCGAATGTAGTGAACTAGGACTTTGCATGTGGTGTGTTGAGATAATTACTTTGTAATCTGCTGTTCTGGTATAGTGTCATTGGTTCAATAACGGTAGCATGTCAGTATATTACTTTATGACAGTTCATATCTATATCATGTATTTAATGGCAGATGTCTGAATTTCTCTCCATATAACACATTTGTTCAACATAACATTAAAATAGTGCAGCAAGACATCATTTTCAACAACACTGCAGCCCAACATGGATACTTAGTAAACCATCCGTATCCTTATTCGGTATTCAAGTTTATTGTACTTTCCCACCCCTTATTTGTACATGTAGCAATCAGTTTATTGAACAGAGCAAGACAGGTTAATGATGATTTCATAAGCAAGACAAAACACCATACAGATGTTCCTACGTGTCCTACAAAACATATATGTGTCATTTCTCTCTACATCTGTCTCTGACTCTCTCTGTTCACCCCTTCTTCTTCCATACTTTTTCATTGTGCTTCAGTCATGTTGGGAAGTGGAATTGTATTGTGGTGCGGTGAGCTAATGATTGAATACGTCAAAAGATTTTTTTGTTAATGTCATGGTTTCTATTCCAGCCATCAGCTAATTATTAATGGCCGTTAATGACTGTTTTTGGTTCAGTAATGTAGGTGTACATATTGGCTACAAATTGTAGTGAGGCACCATTATCCTTCTTCATTAATAAATAATTTTGTTACTGCCTCCATGTCACCCTGACAATGTATCTTCCCCTGTCTGTGACATTATTTTACAACCTCTGCATTTGAGCAGTGTTTGGCGGTGGACAACAGATGCAACTAATGCTAAGTAAGAGCACAATGTTTATGGCAATACATTTGAAACTGATTGCCTTCATCTGCACTACTTTGTATTACTTTGCACTGCTGTGATAAGCTATGATAATTCAGTTTAAAGTAAATTAAACAAGGTAAATATTTGGCTGTACAAATTACAGTGCTTAATAGGTAGTAAAAATGATTACACAGTAAAGATGATTACACACAGTGATGATTGATGAAATCCACTATCAACTATTTGCTTTCACAAATATGAATTTCTCCATATTGTGCTAACAGTCAAGTCCGAATTACTTAATTGCATGCTGAAAATGTTCAGATACCAATGGATGATGACATGTGTCTATGTTTTGTCTGACTACTGTTTCTGTACATACTGGCCAACCCATTTACTTAGCATATCATTATCCTACTGCTACACTAATCTGCCTGCTAACTATTGTGAAGGCTGTCTTGTAAAGATCTTTGTGCGGTAGTCAGCACAGAGCACCATAGAGTACTGCTGACTACTATTGCAAGTTCAAGACTTCAGGATATGATTATGAATCTGCTAACACTTTGGCATTAGAAGCACAAATCAGCTCAGTGGTACTGTGCTTAAACAGTACAAGAAAACAAGAGGTGAGCAAAGAATGATAATTTTCTGTTGCACAAAGTTTGTATGTCTGTATTACTGTTGTCCAAAGATGATCATGCTGTTTAATGATGTTAACTCACCTAATTAATTTTGGTGAAGTAATGTGTCTGCTCTACAGTGCTTACAATTGCATTGTGTTACCAGCTTGGTTAACCTATTTTTACCACATGCATCAGTGTCATTCTGCAGTGTGCTGTCCTATGTACAAATTACATGTCTGTCCTGCCAATGTACATAGTACATGTATGCGACAATACAAATCTGCAGTCACCATGACATAATGTCACAAGAATTTTTGATTGATAATACAGTGTTGTGCAACATTTTTTCATCCTATTATATGGAACTAGTCAATGTCCCTCACAGTATCACAATGTATAGTAAGGACAGTCTGTACATTGCATTATCAAGGTATGTTATTGCATGTGACAGTCATAGTGATGTTATATTGTGCTGCATTTGTTGCACAGACTGTGATACATAGTACTATTTCTTCCAAGCATTGCTCTTTGCAAATATTCCAATATCCAGTTTCACACCAGTACTGTGCATTTTCCCCTGTGGTGCTTGTGACTAATTCATTATTTATTTTATTTTATTTTATTTTATATTTGTTTACTGGGGTGTCCAACTGGGCTAGTAGCCCTTTTTTCAATGGAGGCCCAGGGATAAAAGCTCCACACATATACAGAAAAATAGCATACAAAAGGAAAAATGTGGAAGTATACAACTGCATACATTTGGAATAAGTCAAAGAATAATAACATACAAAAGAAAAAATGTAAAAGTATACAATTACATACATTTGAAGTAGGATACATAATTTGGTATAGTAATAATATGTATAACATTGCATATGATGTAAAGCAATTCAAATAGAAATGAATTAGTTGATTTTGTGTTAAATGAAAGATTCTTAATAGACTATTCTGTAATTTTAATCTTAGAAAACAGTATTGTTGTACAAAGTCTGAGAGGCAGAAACAGAATCTGGTTGCAACATGAACAGGCTGCAATTTATTTGTTCCCCTAGACTCGTACCATTCAAAATCATGTTACAATATTTATTAGAGTGATTTGGAGAACACTGGAAATTTGAGGAAGTTAGGATCAAAAGAACATGAGGGGTAATGGTAGATGGAAATAACAAGAAAAACTGAGATTGTCAGTGGATGGAGGATTCAAAAAATAGTAAGATATTAGTGTTTCAGCCAGGGGATGAGCAGGAGCATAGCCAGTTACTATTTAAGTATGTTTTGAGCAGTTATTTGAATGTGCCAGGGCACTTGGTTTTGAGAATGTGTTTAGGAATGGAGTTCCATCATTTTGAGATTTGATGTGAATTTTGCTATTTTTAGAGACTTTTAATCTGTTATTGGAGTAGGTTTGAACCAGGTTTAGCAGGGCTGGGCAGTTTTTGGGATGGTGGATGACAGAGTGAGCTGTTGTAAGCTGGTTGTATGATAGAAGGCTACACAGTTTTAGCCATTTTAGTTGGTTGAGAGCAATACACTGATGGGTTCTGTAAGGAAGGCTGGCAGTGAATTTAGTGATTTTTTGATAACAAACCTCCAGTTTGTTTAGGTTAGATTTTCTCAAGTTGGTAAATAGAGGGGAGTCATACAGTAATATAGACAACAGGTGAGTCCTGGTAATTGTTTGGTGGTGTTGGTGAGATAGGTATTTACTCTACAGAGGGTACCTAATTTTATTTGTGTCTTTCTGTAAGTGAGACATGTTTGTCAAATCTTAGACTACTATCTATCATGATCCCTAGTAGCTTGGTTTGCCTGACTGGTTCAATCAACATGTTGTTGGAGGATGTGATTTTAAAGGGGTGTCTGTTGTTATTGACTTTGTTATAGTTACTATAGTAGAGCATCAGTTTGGTTTTGTTGGGATTTAGAATAAGTTGTAAGTTTAGAAGATAGGATTCAATGGCAGTAAGGGATTATTGGGTAATCTCTTGAAGATTAAACAAGAAGGGTACAGTACAGATGTGTAGAGTCATCTTGCATACTGTATGATAGTAGAAGGCTTGTAGCACTGTGGAGTTTGTTTGTAAATATAAGAGGGGTGGGCCTAGAACTGACCCTTGTGGGACACTAACTGTAAGTGCAAGCAGCAAGGAGAGCTTGTTTTGTTACTTCACAGCCTGTTATCAGTCAGAAAGATAGTTGAGGAACCAGAAAAGTGCTTGTTTTGATATGTCTAGGGATGCAAGCTCATTTAAGAGCTTCTGGTGGGATACTATGTCAAATGCCTTTGATATGTCTAAAAAAATAACAAGACATGTTGCTTGTCATTTCTGAGTTGGTTGATAGTGCTTGTAACATTTATGAGGACAGTTGTATTGCTGTGTTTAGGGTCAAAGCCATGTTGGATGTTGAATCGTGGATTATTATTTAATAGATGATGTAATACCTGTGAATTGATAAATTTTTCTAAACTTTTTGACATGGGTGATAGAATGGAAATATGTCTATAACTGAAAGTTTTGCAGGGGAGCCCTTCCTTGTGTAGTGTGGGTCACATAAGAAATGTTCCATAGCTTGGGGATCTATTGTTCAGAGATATATCTATTGATTAAGACTGACACAGGGTAACAGGTGGCATCAGCTGCTAGCTTGAGGTATTCATTTGATAGCTGATTGGCAGTTAGTGATGTAGGTTTTAGTCTGTTTATTTATTTTTTTATTATTTTACTTGTTTGGACAGGTTGCAGAAAGAGGGTATTGATGGTAACATTGGTTATAGGTGGAATGGCTAGTGGGGCATTGTTGTTGGTTTTTAAAACAGCAAGTATGGAATTGGTGAAATGAGAGTTGAACCGAGTAGTGATACTTTCTGTGGGATTAGTGGTAGAGGGGGTGGGGGTAGAGCATTGGCCTGGTTGTAGAAGTTGTTTAATAGAGCCCCAGAATATTTGTAGATTGTTTTGGTGTATGTGATGGATATTAGTATAGTAAAGTTTTTTTTTTTTTTTAATCATTTTTGATTTGTTTTTTGATGCATTTCTTATCTGTCTGTAGCTGTCAAGGGAGGCTTGGTATTTGTTGGCCTAGTACTTGGGCCATAGTTTGTCTCTTTATTTTACTATTGTTTGGTTTGTTTAGTTAGCCAAGGACAGCAGTTAGATCTTGTCCTGACATTTCATATGGGGGCAAGGTTATTTAGGATATACAGGAATTTGTTGTTGAAGTACTACACTGCAGAATCTAAACTAATATATTTTAGTGGGGACCAATCACAATTATGGAGGAGCAGATTAAAAGTATTTACTGAGAAGTTTTTTTTTTTTTCATAATTGTTTGTATATCACATTTTTAGTGGGACAGTCATGTTGCCTCAGAAGGTTGGTGAGTAGGTGGTCACTTAGGCTGTCTGAGAGATAGCATGAGTGGTAGATGGGTGAGGATTTATTGGAAAGTGTCCATTCTAGAACTGATTGCTTGTTACTATGTTTGTCTAGCCTTGTGGGTGATTGCATTATCTGGGAAAATCTGTGCAAGTTTATGTAGTTGGAGGGATTTTTGGAGGAACCCGTATACCAGTCTGTGTTAAAATCCCCTGTTATTAAGGTTTCTTGGCTAAAGGTACAGGCTGTCCAAAAGAGAGGGTATTCAATTATGGATGGGTTGTTGCCAGGGGGATATATACATATATTATGATAATGTGTTTATTAGGGCTGATGTTTAAGTGGGAGACTATCATTTCAGTGTTATTTAGTTCTGGTGGATCTACTTGTAGCTGCTCTAGGTCTAGTGTATCTTTATAGATGATTGCTATTCCTCCACCTCATTTTAGTGTTCTGTCTTTCCTATGGATGTTGTAGCCAGGGGGTAAGATTTCATTGTTTTCTATATGGGGCTTGAGCCATGTTTTAGTTAAGACTGGTATGCCAGGGGTATACAGGGAGAGGGAGGCATGCAATTTGCGTATTTTGTTTAAAAGATTTCTGAGGTTCATGTTTATTAGCAGAATGTTGGAGTCCTTTTGAGGTATGTTGATGAAGGAGGAAGTTGGTGGTATGTGCTGTTTGTGTTGTTTGTTGTGTGCTGAATGGAACTTGTTGTATAGATTTGGGGCCTGGGTTAGGGTGTATATCACCACTTAATTGTAACTGTGTTTTTGTGAAAAGATGGGCGAAAGAGTTTGGGTGATATTCTTCTCTATTTGTGGAGTACATGTAGTGATGTTGTTGTGTGGATGTATTTATATGAGAATAGTTATATTGTAGAGCTATTAAAGAGATGTGGTGCTATGCAGATGTTTGTATAGGAGTTTTGCGGTGGACTGGTGAAAGGATTGCTTGGAGAATGAATGGAGAAAATAGCAAGATTGCGAAGAGTGGTGAGGTGGATGGTTGTTAGGGTGAGGATGGATATGTGCAGGAGTAACATTGTTGTATGTAGGGTGCAGACTGAGCTGACTATACAGAATATTTTAGATTAGGTGAGCATATATGTTGTGGGGGTTAGAGTATGGAATGGTAATAGGAGTGGTTAATTTAGTTATTTGGGTGGACTAGGCTAGTGATTGGGTAGATGGTGGGTGTGGGAGTGGTGAGGTTCAAACAAATGTAGGTGTAGTGGGGGTGGGTTGGAATTAGGGGTAGGTTAGCAGAACAGAGCGAGCCCGAGCATAGCAAGGGCTAATGGAGCAGGGCTAGAGCTGGCTTTGAAACTTTAGCAGAAAAAGGAAGAAGAAGTAATATAAACAATCAGTCAGGTGGGGATATCACTAGCTGTTTGCTGTGACCAGATTATACTGCATAATGGAAACTGAGCTTTTAAAACTAGAAGGGAGTTGCCCTTATAAAGTGTAACTCCTTAGCTTACTTAGTTGGACATTAACAGGCTTTAATACTGGGTGTAATACTGGGAGGGGGGACTTTTAGGAGTGGAGGAGGGGGTAGGCAGCTGTCTTCCATGGTGGAGTGCACATAAGTTAACAATTTAAGAAAAATTAGGAATGTCACAGTAAAGGCAAATCCCAAACTTTTACTACTATGTGGTGTGCACATTTCTTTAGAAGAAGTACAACATCCATATTAACACCTTTATGGTTCTTGCTTCAATTGTTTGTTCAAGGGAGGCAGTTAGGATTTTAATGTGCCACACTGTTTTTGAATGAGGAGTAGAAAGAGCAGGGTGCAGTGGCTGTTTAGAGAAAAAGAGAATAAAGAAAAGAGTTTAGAAAAGAGGAATAGATAGACTAACAGTAAATCACAACTTTAAACAGTGAGCCAAACATTACTGCGATGCATAATAGAACATTAACAGTAAGCCCACATTACTAATACTCTTTACAGAACATCAGCTGCTATGCTTACCTTTGGTGGTGTACGCTTGTTGCTACTAGCAATTTAAAGTGGCAGTGCATGACTAAGATCTAAATATTTACTTTAGTATGGCAGTATATCCTTCTTGTCTGCAGTAGATAACTAGGTCAAGCTATTGCTAAGTTAAGCCTGGTTAGCTGTAATGGTGAATTAAGCAGCAGATAAATCAAAATGGTGTTATATGTGTTCTTAGCAGTGGATAACAAGACGGTCAAATGCCATACAGTTTAACTTAATATTTGGCTGTAGCAGCAGTATTAACCTAATATTAATTGTTAGGTATTTGTAACCGTTAGGATACCCATTACAACAGCAATTAAAAGAGCACACCATGCCAGACAAAATTGCTCAATGTTTAGCAGTAGGCAGCAGTGTAAACCAGAAGAATAGTATATTGCATATTGCATCTAGAATGCTTATAGCAAGACCCCTTAGCACTAAAAACCCTTAACAGTAGGCAAAATAAACAAGCTAGGTGGACACTAGGTTAAATCCAAAAGGCACCCAAGAAAAAGACAAAATAAAACATTGCAAAACTTAGTATTCAGCAGTGAGATACAGGCTAGGTTGTCACTAGGTTAAATTTAAGAGGCAGCCACGTAAAAAAAAAAACAAAATAAATATTGCATAACTTAATTTTCAGTTATAAAGTACACGTTAGATACTCATTAGGTTAAATTCAAGAAGCATTCCAAAAAAAATGTGATAAAAATTAGGGGGAATTCAATAAACCTTACATTAATTTTTTTGTGTGCACACAACACAGTGTACACAAGCATAAATAGTTTTAGATTCATTAAACTCTACTTAGTGGCATGCAAGCATGTGCAAATAGGGAAACTTCTGTGCAATGCCAATTTAGGTTAAGCAGGTTCGTTTCATGCAAATAAGCTAGGTGCAGCAATCCAACAAGCCATATGACATCTGTGTAGAGTACATGTCCCTGTTAGTAGTGTACACAGAAATCTTCTGTGTACAGGAATCCACACAGAAAACAGAGGATGTAAAAGTCCACAAATATGGCCAGACATAACTCCTCTGAAAAGGTTAGATCACATACTTAAATGTGTAAAACATACATTGTGGATGTCTGAAAAAGGCAGAAAGTATGTGAAATTAATAATTTTTTTTATTAATATCCATGTTTGTGCCATGTGCTGCAGTCTGCAAACATGCTTAACAGAAAAAAGGTTCTAACACTTATATTGTATTTTAGACAAATGTACTGTAGGGCCTTGCGTCGGGTCTGTACAATGGTGCATTCATGCTGTTGCCCACCTTAAACGGCTATGAACCATGTAGTTTCCAGGTTGACAGAATTAATATTTATGCAAATGAGAGGTAAATGCTATGAATTTGTTTAATCGCTGAAGGGAGCAACTGCTTTCACATATCCACAGTGCAGAAACAGGTTCAGAGGTCACACTAACACACATAATCCCTGCCTGGAGTACAGCTAGGTGTGGGCTGGAGTCAGTTTATGGAAAAGTACGTTTCTGATGTAAGCAATGTGCCTCTCATTTGTGCATTGCTTAGCAATGCAGAAACAATCCAAAAATGCTACTGAGCATACCCATACACTTAGATAAGCAGAGTGCAAATCCATGCGCAATTTATTTTAAAAAAACTATCTATCCAGCTATATATATGTGCATGTGTATGCGTGTGCCTGTATTGCCCTGCATACCCAGATCATGGACAGTAAAGCTGCACTACAACATATATAATGTTGGAAAAAGGGCCATAAGGAAGGGCTCAACATTAGATAATGCACTTACAAAAATGTGAAAGTACATAGAATGACATGTGTTGCAATTGGAGGACTACTGGGACATCTGTAGTTCAGAGTTCTGGCAGTCTTTTGTCATACCATGTGTAACTGATACCACATTTGACAGTAAACAACAATTTAGTGTGAAACACATATAAATATGAATCAAACGTGTGTACTTGCTGCAAACATCTGGACACATCTCCCTAAGACAGCATGTGGAAACCTTGAAAACATGTGGCACAGTATATGAATATGTACATATATTGTGAAGCCATAAGTTTGTATCTACGGCAGCAACAACACCCACATTCACTACAGTCCCCTGTGTCTGCTGGATTTCACCACACATACAGCAACAACTTAATAAGTTGTGCAATGTATTATGTTGTGTAGACTCTCATTGACAGGGCTACTTAAGTTTTGCCTCAGGCTTAATCATCCAAGTGCAGACAAACACATATACCTAAAACGGGTACTGTTGTCTCATAGCTACACAACAAAACAGTTTTCAGACTGTTAGGCTACTAGCTGCAGATAACAGTAAGATGACAGTAGGTAAGTAAGAATCAATGTGACTTTGCAGTCCTACCAAGCTGTTCAGCACAGGGCATGTTTACGTTCTGTAGGATTACTTCATCTGCAGTCATTTACAAAGCAGACTTGAGCTATGGTGCATGTAAGTACTGTGATGCAGACTGTGTAAAAGTAGATAGGTAGCAGTTCTAATCTCACGCTAGCCCACTTGGTGTGTGTGTGTGTGTGTGTGTGTGTGTGTGTGTGTGTGTGTGTGTGTGTGTGTGTGTGTGTGTGTGTGTGTGTGTGTGTGTGTGTGTGTGTGTGTGTGTGTGTGTGTGTGTGTGTGTGTGTGTGTACATCTCCAAAGAGCAAGTGTGAATCATACACCGGCTTCCAAATGGGCATGGGTTTGCACTTTTTGGCCCTTGCAGTTGATGCAGGCCTCCAAACTCTTGTCCTCCACAAGGCCTGCTGATGTCATCTATCATAAGATTACCTAAAACTAAGTTAATATCAGACTTGAGTTGTCGTGAATGCATTAAGTACTGTGATCTGCAGTGCATAAAACTAGATAGGTAGGGGTTCTAATCTCAATCCAGACTACTTTGTGTGTATGTGTATGCATCTCCTTACATAACAAGTGTGAATCCCAAGCTGGTATGGTGCTAGGCCTTGCAGGTGCTGCAGTCCTCCAAACTGTTGTCCTCCACAAGGCTTGATGATGTCATCTACCATAAGATTACATAGAGTCATATTAATGTCAGAACAGAGCAGTGGCACATGCATTGCATTTTGTGGTGTCTCTAAACTTAGATAGGTAGCAGTTCTGTTCTAACTGCAGTGAACCTGGCATGTGTGTGTGTGTGTGTGTGTGTGTGTGTGTGTGTGTGTGTGTGTGTGTGTGTGTGTGTGTGTGTGTGTGTGTGTGTGTGCGTGTGTGTGCGTGTGTGTGTGTACTTATGTAGTGGCATTATTTTCAATACAGCCAACTTGGTGTGTGTAGATGTTAGCACATTTTACATCAGCCTATGGGATTATAGGATCATAGGATGTTACTAGGCTAATGGCCCTAGGGCCTTTACAATCTTAGCCAAGTTCTTACGCTTATTTCCACAATCAACACCTATTGCTCCTGTCCAAGTGGGACACAGGCGTAATCCCCAGTGTGAATTTACAGTCACCCATCCAATCACCCAGATTATGTTGGAAGAGGGCCAACGAGGTGTTCTGTTAAACATGAAGGGGGAGTCTATTCCAAAAGTGTTAACCTCTGGGAGACAAATATCTCCCTCTAGTAGGTTTTATTAATGTCACGTACCCGGTTAAGGTGTTTAGAGCAAGCAAGCTGTGTACCATTTGACTTAGGGATATGCAGCATTTCCAATAAAGCAGGGCCAAAGATTGCCTCATATTCAAGGCAGACATCACCTTTGACTAGTCTGTATGAAACAGAATAAAATAAGAGTCATTTCAGATGATCCACATAGGACAGATGCTGAAGACTTTCAATTTTCCTAGGGAGAAAGCTTGTGTTCTCTCCAATTGCAGCAAGTGCTTGGAAAGGCATATACCAAAAGGGGTGGTGTACTCAATTATTAGCCAGATGAAGGAAGAGTACAGGAAAGGTATAACTTCTTTTTTTCTGGAAACAATGCCCTTACCTATGACATGAGCAAGACAGAATGCCCTTCTTAACACTGTGGAGACATGTTGATCAAAGATAAGGTAGCTGTTAACCTGTATGCCCAGATCTCTCACCATTGAGTGCATACTTAAGATGTTGCTATTGATGTTGTAGTTAGTAGGGGCATAGCTTTCACCTAAAGGTTTTGTTTGCATTGAGTTCAAGGCCATTACTTTGGCACCAAACATTTGTTTGTTGTAAGACCCTCTTGTAGGATGTTGACATCATTTGGAGATTCTATGACCATTCCCAGATTGCAGTCATCAGCAAACTTTGTCAGCCACAGACCTTTACTTTTAGCTTGTACTTTGGAGAAATAGATTCCAAACAGTACAGGTCCCAGGACTGAACCCTGTAGAACACCACTGGTTACAGGTCTGTTGTTGGAGGTGGATTCCTCTATTTTTACTATATGAGTTCTATCAGTGAGCGAGTTAGCCACCCATCTAATGACATAAGGGTTGATGCCTACTTGCGTGAGTTTGTCTATGATGCTTCAGTGGGGGATACTGTCAAATGTTTTGGCTAAGTCCAGGTAGGCTGTATGCACAGATTTTATATCATCCAGGGCCATTGGAACTGTCTCAAAGACGTCCGCCAGGTTTAAGAGACATAATCTCCCTTTGATAAATCCAAACTAAGTAGGGTAAAGTTTTTGGAGATTACCTATGTTGTTGTTGTTGATAAGGTCCATGCTGACTTGCATCATGGCCTTGAAGATAAGGCTAGTTATGCTAACAGGTCTATTGTTTCCTGTGTCAGTGGATGCACCACCTTTGTGCAATGGAATAACATTGGCTGTTTTCCATTGATCTGGTATGAAGTCGGTGCTTAGATTGATTGAAAAGAGTACCCAGTGTTGTGGCTAATTCATGTTGAAGCCTATGTAGGATGCAGCCTGGGATGTAATCAGGTCCCATAGATGTTGTGTTTTTGGCCTTACAGAGGGAGTTTCTGGCTTGCATTTTAGAGATGAAAGGTATGGGACAGGTGGTAGGGATGCCATAGGTTCATAGGTTCATAAGTAGGTGCTAGGCTATTGGCCCTAGGGCCTATATAAGCCTAGCCAAATGGTACCCTGACATTTGCCACCCAAGAAAATTATTTTCTGGTGCCCCTGTCAAGCAGAGCCACAGAAGTGATCCCCGGGGTAAATTTCCTATCTCCCATGCAATCATCAAGATTTTTATTGAAGAGTGCTAATGATGAGCTTTGTTTGATATAGATAGGTAGTTTGTTCCACAGTATGGGAAGTCCCTGGGACAGGAATATATCCCTCCAGCATGTTCTGTTTATTGTGGTGACAAGGTTTAGGTCCCTAGAGCATGTATCTCAGAGGGATTGGGATTTATTTAAGTGGAGCATGTCCAACAGCTCTGGGTTTGACATAGCTTTGTATGTTAGGCAGAGATCACCTCTGAGTAGGTGATATGCGACAGAGTAAAGCTGGAGTTTTTTGAGACAGTCTGCGTAGAGCATCTGTTTGAGGCCGGTAATCCTCTTTGTGAGGTATTTCTGCAGCCTTTCCAGTTGTTGTAGATGTCTTGTGAGGTACATACCAAAAGGGGCATTGTACTCTATAATGGATCTAATGAGTGATGAGTAGAGAGGAACAATGACCTCTTTTTTCCTGGATGAGAAACCTTTTGTGATGAGGTATGCCACGCAGAAGGGTTTTCTGACTACTGTGGCGATGTGATTATCAAAGGTGAGACTATGGTCCGCCTGTGTCCCAAGGTCTCATATCACACTTTCGGTGTTAAGTAGACTACTGCCTATGTGGTAGTTCATGGGTACAGAGTTTTTACCAAAACGGATGACAATGCACTTTTTGGCATTGAGCTTGAGGCCATGGCTTTGACACCAGGCATCTGTCTCACTGAGGCCCTTTTGTAGGATGTCCACATCGTTAGGAGTTTTGATTATGGCTCCTAGTTTGCAGTCAGCTACAAACTTTGTTAGCCAAAGATCTTCTGTGCTAGCCTGTACTTCAGAGAAGTAGATACCAAACAGGAGAGGACCTAGGACTGAATCCTGTGGCACGCCACTTGTCACTGGTCTGAAGTTGGATTTAGAGTTGGCTATTTTCACAGCGTGGGTTCTGTCAGTGAGTCAGTTGGCAACCCATCTTGTGACATAGAGATGTATACCTAGTTTTGTGTTTATCTATAATTCCAGAGTAGGGGGTGGTGTCGAAAGCCTTGGCAAGATCTAGATAGGCTGTGTGAACCATCTTACCCTCATCTATGGCTTTGGTGACTGCTTCAAAGAAGTCTATCAGGTTTAGGAGACATGATCTGCCTTTTACAAACCCAAACTGGGTAGAGTGCAGAGTTTGGAGATTACCAATGTCATTGTTTATACGTTCCATGATGATACGTTCCATAGCCTTACAGACCAGGCTCATCAGGCTAATGGGGCAGTAGTTCCAGGGTCCGTGGTGACTCCCCCTTTGTGGAGTTGGATAACTGTTGCTGTGCGCCATTCAGTGGGCACAAAGCCTGAGGTAAGGCTATGATTGAACATGGTACTTAGGTGGCGTGCCAGTTCATTCAGTAGTTCATGTAGAACACAGCCTGGGATGTTGTTGGGTCCCATGGATGCTGTGTTCTTGGCTTTGAGAGTGTGTTTTTTTACCTGTGCAGCCATGATTACAGAAACTTTGCATTCTTCCGGTATAGAGATGGGCCCTGTAGGAGGTGAGAGAGGGGTAAAGTTAGCACTGGACCTATTTGCCAGGATGTTGGCAATATCAGTTGGTTCTGTATATTTGGTATCATTGTGCTGTAACTCAGAGCAGATCTGAGTGTTTATCATTGAGATTCTTGACATAACTATAGAATGCTTTGTGGTTGTCTTTAGAATCAGTGGCGATTTTGTTTTTGTAACTAGCTTTGAAGGATTTTATGAGGAATCTCAGCTTCTTACTGAGGCTGACCACGGAGTTCCTCCAATCATGGGATTTTATTCTTTTTTGCAACAGTTTCTTTCTTCTGTTGTTGAGTTTGTTTATGGCAAGGGGCCACCAGATTTGCTTCCTTTTTTTGGAGGATAGCATCTTGGTTCTGTTAGATGCATGCACTTGTATAAGTGTGTATAAAGTGCATTTGTATAGGATTCAGCAGTCGTACATCTATTGTCTGTCAGCATGGGTGTCGTGACATTTGCCACTTCTGTCTTAAGAAGCATAAAGTTGACTTTGGAGTATTTTTTTACAGTGGTTTCTCTAATGGGGGGTGGGATGTGGATGTCTAGGGTGATTAGCTTGTGGTCAGATCTGACCAATGAGGAATTGACCTCTGGTGTGGAACACCGGTAGCCCATGTTGGTAATGACCAGGTCTAGGATATTGCTGCCCCTGGTGAGGTGTGGATAAGTTGATCCAAGGCATTGGAAGTTATGGATTCCAGAAAATGTTGAGCACAAGAGTTGGTACATGAGTAGTTTTCCCAGTTAATGGTGGGGTAGTTGAAATTGCCCATTATTAGGGTGTTAGATTTTTCCCTAATATTTTCCAGTGTATCAAGAAATGAGGAGTGGGAATCCTGGGGCATGGTGGGGGATCTGTAGCAAGCTACAATTTGGATTGTGGTCTTGCCCAGAGTTAGTTGCACTTGGATAATCTCAGATGCATTATGCTGAGCAACTAGCCTGGAGGTGTGGATATCGTTAATGAATATGGACACGCCTCTGCCTTTAGTGGGTTACAAGTGACGGGGACTGGGGAGTGAAGTTTTCAAACAACCTATCAACCAGCAGGTTAGCTATGTCCACAAGCTCAGTATATATGGTATCATTAACTATCATTTTGGCACAAATCTGGGCCTTTCCTTTTACATTATTGATGTAACTAGAGAAAGCATTGTGGTTGTCCTTTGTTGAGAAAGCTAACTTGGACTCATAGTTTGCTTTGTAGGACTTCACAAGATGACTTATTGTCTTGTTTAAGCTGAGCAGGGAGTGTTTCCAGTTTAGGAGGGCTCCCTCCATCTTAGTCTTAGACAGCAATTTCTTCCTCTTATTGTAAAGCCTGATAATGGCAGCTGTCCACCTGGCAAGTATGTTCTTCCTTGAGGAGCTGACTTTGTTTTTGTCAGGTATGGTAGAGTCAATGCAGTTATACAGGTGCTTGTATAAAACATTGCTGTAGAGTTTGTCAGTTTTATCTGAGGGATGAGGTGCAGTGAAGCTATTTATACAGTCTCATAAGAGGTTATAATCTCCTTTGGATAATTTTTTTAGTTTAGTTGCTGCTGGGGGAGGATGGTGTGACAGTGACTTCAAATAAAACCAATTTGTGGTCAGATCTCACCATGGAGGACCTCGCTGTGTTGGTGCTACAGTGGTCCCCCATATTGTTAAGCACCAGATCCAGGATGTTGGCTCCCATTGTGGGGGTTTTATCCAGCTGGTCCAGGGCATTGCAGTTAATGAAGTCGAGGAAACTTTGGGCAAGTGAGTTTGAGCATGAGTAATTTAGCCAGTCAATGGATGGGTATTGAAGGTCACCCAAAAACATGTTTTTTGGACGTATCTTGATAAAATCAAGTATAAACAAATAAGCAGACTGGGTATCCTGATTCATGGATGGAGTCCTGTAACTGGCAATGACTTGAATAGGTGCCCTACAAACTGGTAATTGCACCTGTAGTATCTCCAGAAAGTCATGCTGCTTAATCAGTCTGGATGTGTATTTATCTTTAATAAAATGTGATACACTGCCCTCTTTATTTTTCATACATGCAGTTTCAGGTCTGAACATGTGGAAGGAGGTTTAACCCGGTATGGCTGGGGTGCCCTCCACAGTCTTGATCCAGGTCTCTGTGACTGCACAAATGCCCACGTCTTCCAAGGTGAGGACAGCTTCCAGTGTGTGCAGTTTTATGATGGATCTCTTACTATTTAGCTGCATAACTTTGAGTTTGTTTTTGGATAATGGGTTTTTTACATTGGGAATTTTGTCCTTGAGATACCACCTAAAAAGGGCACTATGGGAGGTGGCAAGAACCTTTGCCAGTAGCTGAAATCCTATGGGGTGACAGATGAAGACCATCTCTGGCAAATGATTGAGGTCTGTCGATCCTGCTATCCCAGGATGACATATATGTATCCCCTTAGAATGACACCAGACACTAACCTAATTATGGAGGTCAATCATTTTCTGTTTGTATTGAGACATCATCCTTGGTGGAGGTAAAATGCACTTAAGGCTAGGGACATACCTGCTTGATACAATTGCCGAGGGTTCAGTCATGTCTCTCTCTATATAGTCCAGAGCAGTACGTCTCAACTCATTCACACCAACATGGACTATGATAGAGTCATAGCAGTACCTATTGTTGAGAGACCTGAGTGCATGTGTGATATGGTATATCCTGGCAACTGACAGACAGCTGACCATAACCTTTTCCTTATCCAATCTGGTGAGAGGGACATCAGTGTGTCTCATGATGGAATCACTTATGACTAATATGTTTGATTTTGTGTTTTTCCTTAGGTGTTTAACCAGGGAGACAAAGGTAAGTGAACTATTATGTGTAATGTGTTCTGCAGATGAAGTATTATGTGTAGTGTGCTTGTATTTGTGTTTTGGGGGTCTCTGGTGTCTAGGTATGTTTTTGGTAATGATCTCTGGATATGTAGATATGTGTGATGTGGGTTTGGGTGGAGTAGGAGGTGAGTTGTGCATGCTGGCAACCCGCTCATTGTCATATGTACTATCTGGTATATGAGAGAGCATGGATTCAAGGTTCTTAATAGCATTACATCTCTCACACATTACATTTGTGTGGACTAGGAGTAGAGTGTTGGTGACGCTACCCACATCTATTCAACATACACTGCTAATGCCATTAGCAATAGATTATTGCTTATGTATATGTCACAACAGGCCATGGTTAAGCAGTGGCCTGACAGATTTTAAAATGTCTGATGTTATTACCTTTATGGTGTCATTCTAAGGTAGTGTGGGATATCATGGTGTATTGAGTACACTGCTTTGCCAGGCATATGGCACTTTTCTGAGCCATAATCCTTTTATTAGGCAGGGTCACAATAGCATACTTAAAAATGTGACAATGTACAACTCCAGCAAAGTAAGAGTCATGCTGCTACACCCTTGGGGTTGACAGCCTCACACTAACTCTCTGTAGGCACTCTTTACAGTGAAGATGTAGATGCCTGTGCATGCACAGAAAACCTGTTCAACTTTGCAGTAAGTACTTTGGCCTTGCAAGGCTACAGTGCCTGTCAAACAACCAGACAGCAAATGGATATTGAGTGGAATAATGTGGGACTAGAATTTGGTGTTGTGGGAACCTAAATGTACAGTATGACATACCTAGGACATGCTTTATTCAGGTTGGCATGCCACAGTCCTTTGGATTGGCACATCTCAGCCAACTGATTCCTTGTCAGCTTGCTATAATCCTCTGCTGACATCCTTGCCTGCTCTCCCTGACTAATTAAGCTAACAAAGACTAAATAAATAAAACTATTCTGATATGAAACTCTGAATGTCTACCGTGTGGCTGCTTGATTGTACAAACACCTTCTTTGGTGACAACTGCTTACAGGCTATTGGAATTCAATGTCTACACCACTGCTCAACAATATGTGAGTATGTGATGATCCTGCCACTACTAATCAATAAAGATGTGACACCCACCACTACTGCCAATATGTGATAGGGATGACTATGTGCCATCCCCACACTGGTCCAATAATCAAGGAGCCCAAACCCTCACCACTGATACTGGAGAGGGATGTGCACTTGGAATACAAATGGACACACTCAGTATTTCCAGAGGCAGATCTCTCTGCATCAAGTACATTTCCCTTAAGAGCACACAGGGAACACACTCAGCCTGAGGTCTGCATGAATCTATGTCTGTCTCCCTGCAGATCCCCAGTAAGACTCCCCGCTGGTACAGCTGTAGAGTTAGGTCCTCAGCCGAGTGTCCAAGCCAAGTCCTCCAGCACCCTCTCTGTAAACCCATTGCTTTGTGTCCCTGCCCAACTTAGCTGACACACAAACTCTGACAAATTTGATTTGCAAATATGCACACACACACACACACACACACACACACACACACACACACACACCTAAAAAAGGCTGGCAGAAGTCTACTAGCTATGCCCCTTCTGCCAGGACTATAAGGTAATTACCACTGCCACCAGACACTTTACAATCAGCTGCTCTAAGGCCCTTAACAAAGGGTGTCCAATTTTACTGTATAATATAATACTAATACAAATGGTAGTAGTTCACCAAGATGTCTGGGCCTTCTGGAGTAACCCGCACAGTGTTACCAAATAAATATAAATTCTCTCAAAGGTTAGATATTCTCTACAAGAACCAGCCACAATAAAAGTATTAAATATATTTAATAGTAAATAATAAAAGAACATGAAAACATTGAATATATATTTTCACAGTAAACAACAGAGTTGAAATCACAGAAAATATTGAAAACAACTTGGATGTACAGACCAAAACAAGTAAAGAAAAACAATATCTAAACTGAGCTTCACTATATTTCTGACTGAATCTAAGAAAATTTACTGTTCCCTAATAACTTACTTGGGCAAGGCAAGATGAAATATGTGAGCTGTCTTTCTAGTCAGGCTCTCCAAAACAGAATACTCTGTATTCTGAGATTACTCCTGTAAAATATAATATCCAAGATGACTTGCAGAATTACCTCATCTGGTCACCCTGACTCTGTTTACTACAATATCTCCTTCTAAAGTTTGAGAAAGACCTTTAGCAGGCTGCTACAATGCATATTTAGAGCTTTCATGACAATGCCTGGAGCCAGAGTCATTTACAATACTTCCCCCGTCTTTACAAAAGCTAACAGATAATGGCTGCTCCCAGACCTACTGTCTCCAGGCCTACTCAGCACTGTGGGGTAATGTTGAATGATTTAACACCTCATTTATATTTTCTTTTTTTTTTTCCTTAAAATAATCCAGCTGGTTAACCATCGTTGTGCCAGTGTACTTTATTAAAACATATCTGTTTAATTGAGTTACCATAATAAATGCACATTTCTCTTCATTTCAGCTGGCTGCACTGTTGATGCATTTTAATACAATTAACACAAGCAAAGCTCATAAATACATTTTCAGCACAAGCCTCTATACAGATCAGTTTGATATACTAATGGCATACAATTATTTACAAATTTCCAGCTAGCTGTGGTGGCACAAGTCATACATCCACTGCCCTACTTCTCCCTGGCATGGCTGGAAGTACCTCCTATCATCACATCCTGTATAAAATACAATCTATATATCAGTGTTGTCTTGATGAGATTTCGTGAAAAACAGGATCCACCTCATGAAGGTACTCACCAAGACTTGAGGATGAAATCAATTCCAGCAATACTGCTCTCTGCTGCTTGCTGATTTATCATTTCTGCATTACAACCCCATTCAATTCCACCAATACTGCTCTCCTTTGCTTTTGATTTATCTTCTCTGTGTATGAATGTTGCAATATTGCCAGTAATTGTGTGCCACTGCTGCATGATGTTACATATACAACACATTCTGCACTTTCAGGTGTAAGCAGTTGCTGCAGTACTGATAGTGTTGGGCCATCAAGTTTGTCACATTTAGATGTACACAGTAGTGATGCCAGGCTATGCCAAATTTGCACAATTTTCATATACACTACAGTAGTGCCAAATTATCTATTTACACTGACCAAGAACAGTTAAATAAAAAATGATAATAATGTATCAGACTTATACAATACCCAATGAGCAGTACAGCTGCTATCACAGGACTTGATAATTGCTGCAACTGTGACAGAGTAGGATCAATAAACTTTCACGCATGACATGTATACAACAACAGTTCCACACTATGGCATCTTGCATGATTTCTGCATACAATGCAAAACTGCCAAGCAGACAGTGTACTACTGCCAAACTTGTGTAATATCCAATGTAATGAGTCTTGTCAGCAAAATTTGTTAAGGTAAAAACAATGAACTCCAGGTAATATGCTCAGCTCCATACATTCCCACTGGAACACATATCAGTTTACAAAGTCTGTTTTGTATGTATGTGTACATCTATACCAAGCAACACCTCTAAAAGCCAGAAGGGCAGCAAAATATTTACTGTTTTTGCATATTTCTTTCACTTTCTTGAAATGATCCTCGCAATAAAGGATGTGAAAAGTTTCAAGGTAGTATCATTAACACTGTATGTAAGAATCAGAAAGAACCTCACTGCTCAAGTAAATTGCCCTACGTGACCTTGATTCAGCAAGGCATTCACAAGATCACATACAAGAGTGGCCAACATACAACTCAGGTCGACTTCTTCTTAGTGGAAAGGGCATTCCGGTAGAAACAATGATAGTAAAGTCACCCCAAGTGAAACAGTTAGACCACAGCATAAGCCACTGTTTGCCACAATCAGCTGCCAGCAGTGGTCAGAGAAGGCTCTAAGGTTAACAAAGACGAGCTTGAAGATCTGGAGTTTGACTTGAGAGAAAGCACACGTGTTCAAGGAAATACTCATGGATCTAGTATCAGGAAGAAGAAGAAAAGAGTAGAGTTGAAATGGAATGTCAGTGCCTCAAAACAGCATGTGTGAGGACTACCAGCTGAGTCAGGAGTGGAAATAATATACATAAAAAAGCTGTTGGTAGAATGCAAAAGTCCAGGAACTCATGGAAAGAAAGAAGATGCACAGGAAAAAGTGGGAGCTGGAAAAGATGGACCAGGTTAAGACAGCATGCTGGTTGACTAAGAAAGAGGCTTTGACAATAGTTGCAATAACAGAGAACTAAGCTTCAAAGGTACTCTGCCATCTTCTGAAAAGTGACTCAGAAGATGGCACAAAAAAACTCTATCAAGCTGCAAGATAGAATGATGAAGATAGTCATCAGGCATCTATCATAAGTGATGCCAGCAATAACCTTCTTACCAGTTCACAGAAGATCATAAGCAGATAGAAGGAACACTTTCATCAGTTTCTGAATGAAGAAAATCCCACAGAAGCTGTACTGCTCTAAACGTGGCCTACAATAAAAGTTGATGAGCAGCCCATCCAAGAAGTTCAAAAAGAACTAAGGAAAATGAAGTTGGGATAAGCAGCAGGCTCTGATAAGGTTACAGTAAACATGATCAACATGTTGGGTGAATTAGGGAAGAAATTGTTCCAAAGGGTACTCATAGTGATATGGAGAGAAAATTGTATCCTAGATGACTGGAGAATAAGCATTTAAGTACCTATGTACAAGAACAAAGGGGACATTCACAGTTGTGAAAAGTATACAGGTATCCTCTCATCATACTACATGAAAGTTCTGGAAAGGGAGGTTGACAAATGAATATTTACAGAGAAGTAATATGGGTGATGAGCAGTTTGGATTCATAAGTACAACTGAGCCAAAGTTTGCAGTGAGACCTGAGAAGTCACAGATGAGGAAAGAGTACAAATGGGCATTCCTAGACTTGGCAAAACCATATAAGGTCTCAAGAAAGCTGATTTGGGCAGTCTTAGGCTTAGGTTCAATGTTATCAAAACATTAGTAGAATTATTGCAGATTATGCACAATCACTCAGTGATACAAGTATGGACAGTGTTTGGACTCATAGAGGGATTCCCAGTGAGAGTGGGTGTGCATCAGAGTTCATCTCCAAGCCCACAGCTATTCATATTGGTGATGGGCTACATTAAAAAATAGGTCAGAAGGTACAGATCAGCAAAGCTGCCATATACAGACAATGTTGCATTATAAGCAAACTCTGAACAAGAATTTCAGCAAATGATAGAATGGAATGCAAAATTGAAGGCAAACATGATGAAAATGAATACATATAATACAGTTGTAATGCAGAAAATGGGGTAAGCTAGAAGGAGGTGAATATTGAGATAGAAGGAAAAATAGTAGAATAGCTTAACTGGTTCAAGCATCTGGGAGGTGTGATTGAGGAGAAGGAGCTTTTGAACAAGGAGGTCAAAATTAGAATCTGGGTCCTGTGGACAACTGGCACAGATTGTCAGGGGTAGTGTGGGAGAGAAGAATGCCAAAGAAGCTGAAAAGTAAAGTGTAAAAATCAGTGGTATAACCAGTATAACTGTGTGGTGCAGAAACGTGCAGTGAAGGCAGAGCAGCTGAGAAAGCTAGAGGTGATGGAGATTAAGTGCCTGAAATGGGTGGTAGCATTCATGCACACTGAGGAGGTGAAGAAATGAGGATATCAGAGGAGAAAACAGAGTATCTCCAATTGCAGAGAAGGTCAAAAAGAACTTATTACAGTAGTTTAGGCATGTGCAGAAAAGCAGAAGACAATCTGGTAAAGAAGATTTGGGACAGAGAGATGACAGAAAGAAGGCAAGAGGAAACAAGGATGTCTAAGAAACAAATGGATTGTATGAGAGAAGACCCACTATATTCATGCATTACTATGAAGAATGGTAGAAAGTGGCACTGAATCAAGTGAGATGGCAAGTTTGACATGACCCCCAACCCTATTTATAAATTGGGAAAAAAGGGGGGGGGGGTTGATAATGACTTTGAGATATGACTCCAGTGAAGAACATATAATTGTTGGTTCATTATCACATCTCTGAATTGCACTTTTTGCCACTAGTGCTGTCAGACCTGTGAAAGTAGTAGTATTTACTCTATTGGCCCATGCATCAGGTTGGTGAAGGCACTCCTTACCAACTTTGACCCAGCATCAAGCAACCCCACCTCCACAGTTGAGTTAACTTATGGACACATTTAGACATACAAACCCACACATGCACAGACATACATGCACAGACACACATGCACAGACACACACAGACACACACACACACACACACACACACACACACACACACACACACACACACACACACACACACACACACACATTTCTACCCACTAACATAAAACCCACCCCTACATTTTTTGCTGAACTTAGCTGAACTACTTACCTTTACCAAATTTGCTTCCATTGGAGTCAATAGGGGGTCTATATTGAAGTAATGAAAATCCTCTTGTGCATATATGCAAACATTGGCATGTATACAGTGAAGCAACAGAAGAGCGAATGTCTAGAACCACGAAGATCCGAAGTTCGATCTGCCATAGTTGTCCATGGCAATAGGTGATTTCCTTATCCGGTATTGCTCCCTAAGGTATGTGTGCGATAGTTACTGACCTTAGGGTTAGGGTGTGGGTTAAGGTAAGTGCATATGTAGTGGTATGTTTAACTTAGATGTTAGGGTTAGAAATAGGGTTAAGTTTAGTGTATATATAGTAATGTAGTTGGAGTATATATGGTAATATATTTTTTTTTACTTTTCGGGTGTTGTTTTTTATAGTTAGATGTATTTGTGTGTCATTTAGGTTTTATTAGGATATGGGATATGTAGGTGAAATGTAGGTATGGGTATAGTGTGTTTTTTTTATTTTGTCTGGGTAGGTGGTATGTAGCGGGAGGTGGAGTTGGCCAACTATGGGGATTCAATGTTTTGTATTTCGCGGTTTTGTACATTCGCTGTCTTTTCGTATCGCTGTTTATGTGTCAACGTTTACTTATTCGCGCAAGAAGATTTTCGGTAATTCAATATAGACCCGTCAATAGGTAACCTCTGTCTTTGGATAGTGTGAAATTTTTTGTCCCCTTATAGAAATTAAAACAGTTAGACCTCCTTCTGTGTTGATGCTTCCACTAACAGAAAAACTCGGAGGGCAAGTAATCTAGGAATCAGATAGTGTTACTGTGAGGGGGAAACAACTTGTGGTAAGGCTTCCTGCTCACAGCAATCCTTTCTGAACCCCAGGGTGTGTGTCTGACAATGCTATTCTTGTCATGCCCGTGATGTCGCAAAGACAGTATTGTTGTTTTGGTACAGCAAGACACTATAATTTTCAAGGACTGTGTATGTTCACAGATCAACAATGATGCATTTCAGCATGTCCTGCAAGTTGTATCATTACTTCAGCATATCATGAAATGCCTGTGTCATATAAAAGACACATTCAGTAATTTTCAAAGAAATTGAATGTTCACATTATATGGACTGGGTATACATATATACAGTATGTATATTTATGTATGAAGTAAAACAAATGTAACAGCAGGAACATTGTACTATAAGAAGTGTATTACCACTGATGGACGGACCAAAAAAAAAAAGCATTGTATAAAAAACAAGACACGTGATTTTCAAAGCATTCATAGGAAATGTCATAAAAAAAACTATAGTAAAATATTAATTCAGCTGTGTGCATTGTGGATATTTTGTAATTTCAAGAGGCTGTTTCATTTTGAAGCAATTAAATATGTGACATTCAATTGAAAACTGCATTTTTATAGTTGTGATATTTTTGGTGATGACAAATTATCATAAATCTGAGGAAAACTACTTGAAAATAGGAGAGCATTTTGTAAATATTAAAAGGCTGGAAAAATGTCTTATATGGTTCAGTAACTACCACTCGTGTACAGTGTGCATCTTTTAAGACTAATTAATGCATCTCTATGTGATGTATACTGACAGCACATAGAGCTGTGATGTATACTGACAGCACATAGAGTTGTGATGTATACTAACAGCAAATAGGGCTGTGATGTATACTCGCAGTACATAGAGCTGTGATGTATACTGACAGCACATAGAGCTGTGATGTATACTAACAGCAAATATGGCTGTGATGTATACTCGCAGTACATAGAGCTGTGATGTATACTAACAGCACATAGAGCTGTGATGTATGACAGCACATAGATCTGTAATGTATATGGATGGCGCATAGACCTGTGATGTATAATGACAGCACATAGAGCTGTGATGTATACTTGCAGTACATAGAGCTCTGATGTATACTCACAGTACATAGAGCTGTGATGTATAATGACAGCACATAGGGCTGTGATGTATACTTGCACTACATAGAGCTGTGATGTATACTGGTAGCACATAGACCTGTGATATATGACTGCACATAGACCTGTGATGTATAATGGCAGCACATAGGTATGTGATGTGTAATGACAGCACATAGGTCTGTGCTATATAATGACAGCGGCTGCAGATATTACTACTTAACATAGTTCTAGAGCCTCTGAAAATTTTCACATGAATGCAAAAAACAAAAAAACTCATAGGAATATACTCATTGTCTATACATCTCAAGCTTAGCACTTACTCTACTATTATTTGTATTTGAAATTATTTCTGAAGACAGTAGTATGATAAAATACACACTTTTGTTTGTCTTTTGACAACCAGAATTTCTAACCCAGTTTAATCTTGTTCCCAGGCAGCAAGCTGATGCTGAATTTTTGTTTTATGCTGCAATCTGTAAAAGTCTTCATTGTTTTCATCCCTGCTGGTTATTTCCCATGCCTTGACTGAACTCCTATAACCGTTGCAGTGGTTAATAACTTATGAATTAAATAGTTTATTATCTGCATACAAAACTCATTAAATATGTTTTACAAATTAAGTGATTTATTACTAGGCTACTTAACTTATTAAATACTTTGTATCCCTGTTGCCCCACTATAGCCATGACCTGAGCTGGACAATTAAGAAAAAACAGTCAACCAAAATGTCTTTGGAAGGTCAGAAGAAATATTTCATGTCACTCATTACATATAATAAGCTTCCCCATGAAATTCCACAGAGCAAACTAAAAATCTCCCTGGTGATTATTATTAAGTTGAAGGAATTAAAGCTGCATTCGACTATGACTTTATAACTCTTCCCAATGTGTTCTACTACTCCTCCCTATTGCCATGCTAATATGACTCTCCCCTCTATCTCACGTAATTCTGCAACTCTTTTGTGTTTCTAATACCATGACGGGAATGGAACCCAATTCTAAGTGAAAGTATGATTAGAATTCATGAAATTAGTATTATTTCAGTCTTTAATGTTACCTGAAAGTACTATTCACACCCACAATGTGCTTTGACTTGACTCCTTCTGTGATTCATATGGAGTTACATGTATCTGTAGCATATCTAAATAAGACTGTAAATTCTTTTTTATGAGACCCATTTTTCCTAATACTATTGGAACTGTCTGGGTATCCTTCCACATTGCCCTCATTTTTGCCTGCAAATCCTGGTATTTTATGACTTTGTGTCTCTCATACATAAGACACTGTAATTACTGGCTGTAGCAATTTTAACAACCAATGATACTTGTGTCTTCTTTTCATGGATTACTAGATCTGATTTTCTTGCATCTATTTTTTGAACTGTTGGTAATGGGTGATCCCATGTGATATAAACTTCATCATTCTCTATAGTGCTTTCTAGCTCATGTTTCCAATGCTTCTCAACTACTTCAGTATTATAATGATTAAACAAACCCCAGTGCAACAGCCTTGCCACATTACCTTTCAATAAACAGGCCCTCTGCCATTAGTGTATCACACCCAGCAACAAGATGTGTGACTGTATCTAGTTGTGTTTTACAGAACCAGCATTTATCTGTTTCTCCCACATGTTCAATGGACGTTGTAAACTGCTGTGTATGTAGTACACTCTCCTGGGCTGCCAATATTAACCTTCCATCTTTTGGTCTAAATTCACCTCTCCTTAAGTATCCCTGAATTAGATCCTGATTGACACAGGGTTTTTCCAGGAGTTTTCTGTACTTGTAACTATATTTATGCCTTTTCCACAGATCTTTCCTTGTCATTATCCTTCTCTATATATTCTTTCTTTTGTTTTTTGGCACATTCACCTGCTGCCTGACTTTTGCCTACTTCTGTTCTGGTTTGAATTCCATTCCTTCTTGATACCGATATGCTTCTGCTAAACTAAGCAGGGAAGTCATATTACACTTGTTCTCTTTATGTTTTAAAACATTTACTATGTCTGGATCTGGTGAGGTCAGTAGATATTGCACACCTATACATGTAATCAATTTTGAGGAGGCCCGTTCTTCCTTCACAATGGGGAATATATAATATTGGTATACACTCATTTTTATATATCATTTCATATACTTGAAGTATTTTTATTGTTTTCCTGTCCAGCTGATTCAATACCTTTTGGGGCCAGTCAATCACCCCAAAACTGTAAGTTAGAACAGGAAGATCACGTTAGTTTATAGCTTGGATTTTTTTCCTAGAAGTCAGGGCTGTTTTCAGTTTTAATTTTAGTCTTCTAAAATATTCCTTACTGAGTTTTGTTTGCATTTGTTCATATTTTATTGTTGATCCTTCATCAATCCCCAGTAATGCATACACTCCTTTCTGCTCGAGTTCCTTTATTTCACATTTTTATCCCAGACTGATATTTTCTTGGTGCTACTGCTTTCCTATTTTAAAAGTTGCTTTTTCATAGTTATCCAGACCAAATGACACTCATATATCATCTGACAAAGTTTTGACCACTTGCAGTTATGTTTCCAGCTCCTCATCTAATGAACTATACAGTTTAAGATCATCCACAAAAAGAAGATGAGAAGGTGTGACACTTTGTTGTTTTCTGGGAACCCATTTGCAACCATGACCTGATCTGTTCAGTAGACAACTTAATGGGTTAAGAACAAGAAAAAAAAAGCAGCAGTGACAGTCACCCTGGAATGTCCCCCTTTGAATTTTTATCCCTGGGATAATCATTTGTCCCTTATTGTGGCTTAGCTGAAAAGTGGTTTGCCACTGTTTTGTGGTCACTGTAATGTAATTAATCTATGTAGGGTGTATTTCATTTCATTGTAAACAACGAAAATTGTTTTTTTAATCTATTCTTGCCATACTTAGATTATTCCCCTTTTTACAATTTTCCATTATGACTTTAACAATAAGTGATCCTTTGTCCCATATGACTTTCTTTTGTCACCCTTCTCTTTTATTACCAAGATTTTATTTTCTTCTAAATGACTATACACTCTGTTGACATCATTTTCAGGATATAGTTTATACATTGTCAGAAGGCAAGTTATTGGTCTATAGATTTAGGATAGCTTGCAGGTTCACTCTTAAGGAGGGTTATTATTTTTCCTATTGTTTACAAAGTTGTGTTTGTTCAGGATGCACATATAAGTAGTTCTTACTTTGGGCTAAGTCTTTGTGTAAAGATGCTAATACTTTTAGCCATAAGTTAGGTACTGCATCTGGGCCTGGAAATTTTCATTTAAGAGCATTTCTTAATTCTGTTTCAATTTCTCTGGCTGTTACTTCATCCGGTTTAATATCCTGCACATTTGAACTTCTTACTGTTTCTTTTACTTCTTATATTTATTCAGCATCTTTCTTATGTTCCACAAAGGTTTTTATAGATATTTCTACAAAATGTGTCTTCTTCTGTTTTTGGCAATGTTTCTTTTCCTTTTGGTTTGTTTCCAAATTTTTTATAATACTTTTTGGGGCATCAATGAATTGCATATTTTGTACTTTTCCTTTATATTTATCTGCATATCTTCTACGTTTTTCTGGCTGTGCTGATATGTTTCGTTTATTATTTGTAATAGTATATGATAGATCCTGGCTTGTTCTGATACTGTGTATTGCTTTTATCACATCTACGTCTAAGTATTTTGTTAATCTGTTCCCACTTCCTTACTCTTCTAACAGTGACACATCTTGTCTTCATTGCTTTATAGTTTTCTCGATTCAGTACTTCCATGAAGGCGTTTCATTAATTCCATTCCTTTTCCTTATTGCTCTCTGTTTTTGTCATAAAACGTTATTGTTACTAATTTAGCTGCACAATAATCAATTCTATTTACTTGTGTTACATCACATACATTTTTATTAATAGTCTTGATTACTGTGTTAATTTGTTTTATTGGACTTCTAACATTTTGGGTCCTATGCTGTGTCAACTCTTAAATTACAGATGAATTTGTGACTATATCTGTGTAAAAAATGGAAAGGCTCATATTTAGGGCATATCACTGGGTATTTCCAAACATTACCAAAACAAATAATTCAGAAAGCCAGTGATATTATAGAAGATTATCACATTTAAATCAACATTTCTTTGTGGTATCAGTTTGCAATAGGCTTATTTTCAAAGATGCCACATCAAAGGATTTACTTAATATATGGGCATAGCGGTAAGTTAGAAAAAAGTGTAAGGTGAATACAACTACTTCAAACAAAATATTTCATTAACTCTGTAATGTACTCCGCAAGCTATGTACTGACAGTTTCATGACACGTAATATGAAAAGGAATTGTTTAACAAATAAAACTGGCACTTGTGTCATTAACATAGAGAGAACAAAGGGATTTTCTGGGCGGGATATCTACTTAGTGCACTGTAGTAGCTGCCCTTATCAGACATGCAGGGCTACAGCCAGGGATGTTGGGGCCCAGAACTAATGCCTCAAAGTGCACCCCCACCATTTACCCACTTTGTCTCTGTGCTTGTCCCTGAAGCATTCAGACTGAATCAGTAGGAAAACCTCTTAGTGCAACTGACAGTTGTAGGAATACAATCTACTAATTTAAAATTAAGAACAGTGCATGGAAGACACATTGATTTTACACACCAAACAACTTCCTCCCAGTCCCAAAACACTTCTGCACATTTTATAAAACTGTATACCCATTTTCTCAGCATCCGTGCTATAAATATATATATATATATATATATATATATATATATATATATATATATATATATATATATGGATCTACTTCATTTGCCCCAACTTCCGACTGACTGACACCCATTTGCCTGACCCCATTTGACCGAAATTTCATTTGACCGACAAGTATTATTGGCAAGTAAATGGGATATGCCCACTTCCCCCACTGTAGTGCGACCCTGAAGTTAGAATATTTAGTTAGGGGGTGTGGGGGGCACAGCCCCCCACAATGTATGGTGTGGGGGACGAAGCCCCCCACTTACTTTTATTTTACTAAGCAGTATTAAAGCAAAACTAAATGATATAATATGAAATTAAGTGGGGGGCTTCACACCCCACACCACCCATTGTGGGGGGCTGTGCCCCCCCACACCCCCCAACTATATATTCTAACTCCAGGGTCGCACTACAGTGGGGAAGGGGGCATATCCCATTTACTTGCCAATAATACTTGTCGGTCAAATGAAGTGTCGGTCAAATGAAATTTCGGTCAAATGAAATTTCGGTCATTTGGTGTCAGGTCAATCGGAAGTTAGGGCAAATGAAGTCGACCCATATATATATATATATATATATATATATATATATATATATATATTTTTTTTTTTTTTTTTTTCTATTATTTGTTGCCTCAAGAAATGAGAAAATAGTCCACCTTTGTCATTTCTTTCTAGTACCTATTCAACCATCACATTATAGGCCAACAACCCACACCTGCACCTTATCCACAATTATTATCCAGAGATGAAGAATCACTTACTGAATAGTAGACCCATTGAAGAATCGCTTACTGAATAGTAGACCCATATGCACTCTGCTGAGTTGAACACTGAACACTTTTAAGAGGTACCGTACCTTTCAATGTGGGGGTTGAGGTAGCAAAGGGTGAGACCTGCAGAGAAGGGAAAATGTTAGTGCATACATTTCATTTCTAATATGTTTTCACAGCAGAATGAAATCTCAAATGTCATTCAGTATGCATCTGTAAGTTTCCTTCCTGTCTAATATTAGCAAGTGCAGACAGAGTTATAAAATTATTAGTAAGGTATACAAGTGGTTCTATCGTGGACTTCAGAAACTGTGCCTAATATGGAATGTCATAAACAAGAAGTCAGAAGATCTTAGCAAAATGAATGCTGCAGTGTTCATTTCTAATTGGTCGGTCGCATTGTTACAATAATGTTGCTTTTAATGAAAAAAGTAGAAAATACAATGTTGTTCGTAGCTCGAGGAGACAGGATCTTGATTTCCTAGTGTCCCATGTACATATCTCTCTATGCAATAAAGGAGATTACAGTATTATTCTCTGCTGACTGTCTAGAATTGATCTCAGAATCAGCAAAATTATTATCACTAAGATTCATCACAGGCATCACAAGATTCAACATGTTTAAATAGTTATTTTAATTGCTGTCAAACAGCTCATTATTAAAATGAATGTCCTTTAACTGGACAGCAAGCCAATTTGTCAAACACTTAAATATCAGGACAACCTGAAAGAAATCCTTCTATATGGAACACTGCCTGGCAGCCACCTGTGTAGCAGCAAACTCATTCGGACAGCCATGAGCAGGAACTACAGTTATTACCCTTAGTACTGATTGATCAAGACGGTTCCTTTGTCAGTGCTGCAGTGCAAAATATGTCTGTCCCATTTCTTCTAGATACAGTAGCTACAAGATCTATGATTACTTAAGCAAATGCCAAACACCTTCTACTTTCTAAACACACAATTTAGGCTGTGAGTGTGTCTGAAGTTCCTTTAGATTATCCAGAAACTAAACTTATTTATATTCAAATTGGACCATTAAAGAACAACATGCTTCTTATTGTAGGAAATTTGACCCCTTTAAATTTCTTAAGTAGAGCTTTATAAACTTAGATGTACTGTTTATTGCACTCCTCATGACGTGTTTTTAGATATTCCTAAATAATTTTTAAGATTATGTTCTAATACTGTTTGTTCCAAATGGCGATGCCCTTTTTGCTTTTATAACAGCAGAGCAAAAAAGAGATAATGCTAATATGGAGGAATTAAATGTTATTCTTCTGCAGCTCTGGACTACCTATAACAATGAGGTAGGTGTCATCCAGGATGCAGAACCTATCCATACAGCATTAAAACCTTGTGAACACCTGTCTATGGCAGTTCAGTACCCATTATCAATAGAAGTAGGAAAAGGAATCAAGCATGTTATTTCTGCCTTGTTATAACAAGATATTACTGTTGCAGTTCATAGTCCTTGTAATACTCATATTTTACCAATTAAAAAAATGAGAAAAAGTACATATAGGTTTTTTCAAGATTTATATGCAATATTTGCTGTAATAGTACCAACATTTCCATTGTTTAAAACCCTGCAACAATACTGAGTTCTATCGCTTCAGATGTTACTACCTTTTCAGTGATAGATATTTCATCTGCCTTCTTTTCTATCCCTATACATCCAGACAGTCAATACCTATTTGTTTTTACTTATAAAAGTCAGCAGTACACACAGACTAGATTACTGCAAGGGTGTGTGGAATATCCAACCCTTTTCCCTATTGAAGTGAAGAAACAATTAGATAAGATTAAATTTCTTTGTGGGTCTCTTTTGATTCAATGCATAGATGATTTGCTTTTAACTTCAAGAACTGTACAGAACTGTAAACAAGAATTTAATTTTCTTTTGACTCATTTAGCAGATTTAGCATTTAAGGTTAACAAAAACAAATTGCAGTTATGGATTATAGTAGTTGCATATTCAATACTTGGCACATCTTATTTCAGAGGGTGCTGGACAGATTCTTCCTTCCTGAATTACTGCAATCCAATCTGCACCACTCCCTACAACATTGAAACAGCTGCAAGATTTTCTGGGTTTAATAGGTTACTTGTCAACAATGGATTTCTAACTATACAGAAGTGGTAAGACTTTGATTAGAATTGTTAAAGAAATATATCCCTGAACCTTTACCCTGGCAGGGCTATCATGAACAAGCTTCTGAACAATTGAAAACGTTGCTTTTAAATTATCCTGCACTTGGGTTACCAGATTATTCTAAGATATTTTTTTCTGTTTTATGGTGAAAGAAATAAAGTAGCACTGAGATTGTTACCACAGTGTAGAAATTATGGTTTTAGACATTTTATCTTATTTCAGTATGAATCTTGGTCCTGTAGCTGCAGCCCTTACCCACTATCTTAGGGCCGTGAAGGAATGCATTGGTGACATGGTGGATGCACTATCTCTCAGGCATAAGACTTATTTGGCATGTCTACATTATGTAGAAGGCCTGTTACAAAAGACTTCTTCTTCTTCTTTTGGCTTTTCCCTGTTAGGGGTAGCCACAGCGGATCACCTGTCCGCTCATGATTAGCACTGAAGTTTTATGATCTCGAGTTGCCAGTCTGGCACCCAAGACTAAAATGCAATATTTATCTTCAGCACATTTATCTAAGTATGAATTGTCTTTACTTAATAACCTTTCTTTACAAATTATTCGATGTCCACCACTTAACTCTGCTTCTTTAATCCCTACATCAGGAGAACTTCATGATTATATAGTTGTTACTAACACTATGGTTCCCCCTAGATTAGATTTGAAAGATGCTCATTTGCAGTATCCAGATGTCATTCTTTTTGTAGATGGTTCCTTTGTTCGGAGAGAAGATAGCGACCTCATAACAGTCTTCTCCATTTGCATGCAAGACAACATTTTATTAACTGGACAATTCAACAGAAATGTGCCTGCTCAAGTAGCCAAATTAGCAGCTATAACTGAAGCATATGAATTGGCAAAGATCAATCAATAACCATTTTTACTAATTCTTAATATGTGCATGGTGTTGTTCATGATTTTGGTACATTTTGGAAAGAAAGGCTTTACTTAACATCAGCATGGGCAGTTATTAATAATAATGTTTTTATTACTGAATTATTAGATTTTTTATTATTATCAAGATAGACAGGTGTAGTGATGTGTATCACACATAATACTATTGACTCATCTATAACCAGAGGTAACACTTTTGCAGAAATAGCAGCAAAACAGGCTATATTTTTGCAGCAATTAAATGAAAAATAGCAACTTTTCTTTGCAGAAGTTACAGTCTTTTAAAGACCAGACAGAAGAATCTGAGAGAAGGAGATGGATAAGCAATTGCTGAAGTTGCTCTCTTGACCTTTTAGGGTACCATCCAGATGCCGACTTGTAGCCCAAGTACATTTTCTAAATCAATTGGTTAAAACCTATCGCTTTCCTTTTCATTTAGGCAAAAAAGCATTACTAAAACACATTTCCATTGATTGGTGTGCCCCTCATCTCTCAGAAGTCCCTCAACATTTTGTAAATACTTGTCTAATTTGCTTAGAGCATAATGTGTCTAAATCAGTACCTGCACCCATTCCATCATTTAAAAATAGCACTGGAGACCTTTTTTTCCTCTCTTCAATGGGACTTTATTGAGCTTCCTCAAGTACAGAAATGTAGGTATACACTTGTTAGCCAATACCTTTTCTGGATGGATAGAAGCATATCCATGTGTGAAGGATGATTTACACATGATAGCAAAACAGTTATTAACGAAATTAATAGCTAGATTTATTGTTCCCTGTAGTATCCAGTCTGACCAAGGGTTCCATTTTACTAGTCAAGTAACACAGCAGCTTTACAGAGCTTTAAATGTTTAATTACAGGTTCATTGTCCCTATAGATCATAAGCTTTTCAGATGGTATTGAGAGTGAATCAAACTATTAAGCTTAGACTACCTAAATTATGTGAGGAAACTAGTCTTAAGTGGCTAGAAGCATTGCATTTAGTTTTGCTAAGTATTAGAAGCACAGTTAATGCCCCTAGAAAATTGTCCCCTCATAAAATCCTCATGGGTAGACCCATGAGAATGCCTACCACTCCCCTTCCTAAGAATTTAACATTGCAGGATACTGATGAGGCCATGTTTCCCTGTTGTAAATTCCTCAGCTGTCTTTACAGAAATAACATAGTGTTGTTCTGTACGCAGCCCAATGACCCTCATAGCTGGATCACCATGACCTGCATCCTGTAGACCACATATATGGTAAGGTGCATCCTTGCAGAAACTCACTTAGCCCCAGATGAAAAGGATCATACTTGGTTTTGCTCACAACTGCTACTGCCAACCATTGTGAGAGACTCCCCACTAGAATCCATATGCCACATGTCAAAAAGACTCTTCCTTGTGACAAGTATAACTGAAACACCTCTGACTTCATATCACATGAACTAGCAAAACCTTTTGCCAGCAGAACCAGACAACAAACCAATGACATTGTTGCATCTGGAAGTGACAGCCCATGGCATTTTGCCATCCAAACCAAATCTGACATAACTTGTGAACTGTTTTCCATACATACAGATTCCACATCTGCCATCCATCTTGCATCTGGAACTGAATAAAGTTAAGCTACCCTTGTTACCTGCACAGGAAGATAAAACCCATGATTCTGCTACCTTATCCTGGTCTGATTCAACTTCCAGTGATTCTTTTTCAAGTCCAACAACATGTTTTTCTTGCTTCTAATGCCAACATTTCTGACTCATCCTGCATTTTGGATATTGAACTGGATCCAAACAAAGCACTGGGAGGAGATGGAATTTGTAACAATGACTTGAGAACACTTCATCAAGAACTTGCAGTACTATTATATCTATTATTCACTAGGACATATAAATATGGGGAGATTTCTCAAGATTGGAGACATGCGCTTATTAAGCCTGTCTTTAAGAGAAAGGGGAGTAGGACAAAACCAGAGTCATATAGACCCTTAGGTCTACTTTCATGTTGTAAAAAAATAATGGAGAAGGTCATATTTATTTATTTTATTTATTTATTTAACATTTGTTGACCAGGAAAGTCCGTCTAGGTTCCACAGATCCTGTTTTCAGCGGAGGCCCGGGGAGAAATGCTCATTTCAGGACCTGAGTATATGGATAGATTCAGCTATGAGTTTTTCTAATCATGTCAATCAATTGGTTTATGATAGTTATAGATCTATAGTTTGTATAAAATTATTAATAAAGTCTAGGAAATAAAAAATAATGAAGTTATTGAATAAGTTATTGTCAGAATCTTAGAAGTTGTGACTTGAATCGAATTATCAGCATGCATATGTTGGAAATAGATCTGTTACCACCTGTAACATGATGTTCTATAACAAAATAATAACAACTATGAATGAAAAAATGTGCTGTGATTTATATAGATTTAACTTTAGCATTTGACAGGGTTATACACAAAACACTGATCAATAAATGAGTACCACTAGGTGTTGATGTACTCTTGATAAGATGGATAGCTGCATGGTTTACAAATAGGACATGGCAAGTATCATACAGCAGCTGGACATGTGAAATCCTTGGTTGCAGTTAGTGTCCCACAGGGTTCTGTCCTAGGCCCTAACCTTTTGATCTGAGGTGTTCTGAGGTGTTCTACAGTCTATATGTAGACACCCTGAAATTGGGTAAACTGATTACATGTGTTACAGATAAAGCAGGTCTGCAAAATAACTTGACTAAATTGACCATTTGGGAACAGGAGAATAATATGCTGATAAATACATCAAAAACTAAGCATATGAGATTTGGGAGACATAAACTGAAAGATGAATATTTAATACAGCACACAGTTATTGAAACTGTAGACTCATTTCAGGACCTGAGTATATGGATAGATTCAGCTATGAGTTTTTCTAATCATGTCAATCAATTGGTTTATGATAGTTATAGATCTATAGTTTGTATAAAATTATTAATAAAGTCTAGGAAATAAAAAATAATGAAGTCATTGTTTGTTAGTTACATTAGACCCAAACTTGAGTATGGAATAACAATATGGAACCCCTGTAAGAAAACAAGCATGAGTAAACTGGAAAAAGTACAGTGGAAATATACCGAGGACATACATGGATGTGAAAATTTAAGTTACTATGAAAGACTAAAATATCTGAACTTGTACAGTCTTATGGATATCTAAGAGGAGATCTTATTCAAGTATATAGGGAATTTAGAGACAGCTACCTTTGGGATTGTTTGGGGTTATCAAAAAGTACTAGAGAATCATCAGACAACCTATGTAGCAGATTCTACAGGAATGAGAAGTGTACTAATTGGTTCTCTGACATAATAGCTGATGCATTGAACAGACTACCAAATTACATTAAAGCAAGTACTAGTTTAGATATTTTTAAGAATAGTCTGGACACTTATTATGGGAACAAGTGTTTTGGCATATTGGCAAGCTAGAAGGGCATTAATGCCGATGCTTGAAATATTTGTATGTATATATGTATGTATGTGTGTATTGATTTAAAATATTTGTATGTATATATGTATGTATGTGTGTATTGATTTAAAATATTTGTATGTATATATGTATGTATGTATGTGTATTGATTTAGACACTACCTTATGCAGACATTTCCTTTCAAAATCATCTGTTATTTGTTACCTTAAGGTTCAGTATATTTCAAAGAAAATGTAAGCAGTGCATGATAACACTGACAGTTGTTAAAATGTTGGTTCCTCATGTTCAGTATGCCATCTAATGTATCCCTTACGTGTGGCTTTGAGGAGTGACTTGAGATTTGCTTTAGATAGCGATTCCATTGTAAAATTGGCTGGCAGTTGTTATTTTAGAAAATTGTTTCTGTATGAGGCAATTCTTAAAGTAACAAACTGAAATCAAAATACATGGTGTTGATTTTCACTTGATTACTGCATCCTAAACCTGCATAGTTAATGAGCGTGAACAAATTACATCATGGCAGAAAGCTACTCTAGGTTAGCCGTTATAGGAGGTGCCAGTGCTTAGACAGTCTTACAAATAAATAAATAAAATGAGGAGGAGCATTGGCTCGGGGGATGGTAATAATACAATGCCTCAGTTTGGTTTTCAACATCTATTTTGGCATTTTCAGTTTTATAATACTCACAGTATTTTGCTTAGAGCCCCAACGTGAGGAAACAAGATTTAAGCTTTCTTTTTTAATATAAAGATTTAAAATTATATCTTCTTTAAAAAATTAACTTATAGGCCAGGTGTGAAGGCATTCAGCATTTGACTACACAAAAAAAGTCAGATTCACTAAAATGTAGCATATGTAAAACTTTGTATGTTTCCTTTAAGAGAACAAAAGGCAATTCCCCAAGGCTAAACTCCCTGAATATCAACTTGACAAAAAAAATCCTGAAAACTGTTTTCAGTGTTTTTTGTCTGTGTGTGTGGGGGGCATCCCTTACACTCACGGATGTGGGGAACCTGTGTCCCCACCCCCTAATTAATATATAATTAACTCTAACATCACACTGTAAAGGGATAGGATAAACATGAAGAAAGGGTATTTAGAAACGGTGTGATTCCCTGACAATGCTTTTTAATGGAAATATAAATATCGTTAGGAATCAAGCCTCAGGGAGGTGAGGCTCTGGGAATTTCCATTGGTCAAGCAGTACTGTAGATTCTTATGCAGTTATGTTACTAGCACATAAATGCTTAAGTGTTGCACTAAAATGTCTGTATTAATACTAATTATTAATTTTCTACCTGCATTATCAATTTTAGGGTTGGAGAAAGCAAAGTATATCTTGACATGCATGCAATGGACATTAGTTAGAAAACTAATCCTGGACAGACTGATAGTCCATCACAGAATATGTACATATTTATACTGCACAAACACCTATGGACAGTTTAGCGGATTATCAATTAGTTTATAAACATCTGTGTGGCATATGAGCAGAAACCAGATACCTTAACAAAAAACATGTGGACAGAGAGGGTTTGCACACTTTGCACAGGATGTACTCTGCCAAGGAAATTAATCAAAGAACCAAGTGATGTGAAACAGCAGTCATTAATTATTACATCTCTAATAAAATTCTGCATACTCTGGTGCCTTAATCTGTGGTAGAATTGCAGCAGTTGCTGTATTGTGAATTCTGCTCCAGGATGTGTGCTTCAGTAGATTTTATAGCTGTATATACTTGCTTAAAGTTGCATTCCAGTAGGCTGGTGCCATAGTCTGTGTTGGGATTGCAGTAGAGGCAGTATTGTGAATTATGCTCCTGGATTTTTGTTTCAGTACATTTCATAGCTGTATACCACTGCTTAAATCTCCAAGACCTTTCTGTTCATATTGATACTGTTTTCCCCCTGTTTTTTGAGTCTGTTCCACCCCACTGAGACAATAAGCTAAATGTTTCTGAAGGTATAATATTTGATTGGATTCCTCTCTAGCACATTTGTTATATGTAGGATAGAGCTACATCCATCTAGGGCCTTTTGCTCAAGACTCTGAGAGGTGTTAGATACAAGCTTTTCATCAAAAGGGAAGAACAAATATTTTATCTAACTTCTGTTTAAACATTTTAAGTTGTACTTATAGTGACCTGTGTGGTGGTACTATTTTGTACTTCTCAACTTTTTGTACACAGTTTAGTCAAAAAAGTTGTCTGTTTGCCTTTATTAGTTGGTCTGGGGCCTTAGTTTTGCAGCTTCATTTGCAGTTGTGTGAAGACTGTATTACTGTAAGATCTTAGCATTGTTTATACATTATACTGCAGCTCTATTTCCATAAGCATAGTTATATGCAAAATATAGCTTTTTGTATGTTGCTCCTAATCTGGAGCCGCAGTCTTGTCTTTTATAGTTGTGGCAGGACTGTGATCTACTGCCAGATTTAAACCTCATTCAGTTATTTATTACAGCATTATTGTAAAATGGCTGCATAACCTGGTGATGTAGTCTGTGGTAGGATTACAGTATTAGCAGTATTGTGATTTGAACTCCAGGATTTGTGCTTCAGTACTTTTTACAGCTGTATATACTTGCTTAAAGTTGCATTCTCATAGTGTGGTGCCTTAGCCTGTGGTGAGATTGCAATAGTGGCAGTACTGTGAATTCTACTCTAGAATTTGTGTTTCAGTACTTTCTGTAGCTGTATATACCTGCTTAAAGTTGCCTTTCAGTGTGTTTCTGCTTACATTGCTACCATTTTCCATCATTCTTTGAGTCTGCTCACCCCCCCCCCCACTGAAACAATAAGCTAAGTGTTTCTGAAACTTGAACCACAGGACTAGAGCTCCCATTTAAATTTTTTTCCCTAATCCTCTCACCATTGTCTTGTGATTTTAAGAGGGTGTGTCTCTGGCTTCCACCCCTTATGGTAATCTGTCCTCTAAAGTACCTTCCTCCCCTCTTCCATTACTATCATGTAACCTATTTAAGTACTTTCCCACCATCCGCTTTTTTCCATATATCTATAATACTAAGTGCCCATTCAGCAAAAAAAAAGTATTCCATTTGAGTAAACCTCCCTTACTACAGACTGTCTCCTACTCATTTTCATATGAGCTCCCATCTGCTTGCACCCTCGACACATTCTGTGGGGGGTCCTGAGTTAATCCTGCTCCATTTTGGCAGATAAGAGACTTAATATTATTGTTTTGCACTTCAGTTAACCATTTACAGTGCTCCTGTTTTATTTTTACTTTATTTATTGATCTTGCTTTTAAGTCATTGTAAAGGTCCATGATACTTGAAAGTACCTTGCCAAGGTAGTTTGTATAAATTATTTTGTTAAAACATTACACTCGCATGCAATCTTTCTTGGTGTTATTACATCAGAAGGTTAGCAGTGCCCTGTACAGACACAAATGCCCAGAAAGTAAAATTTATCAATAAAATTTAACTTAGAACTGACAACTGTAACTTAGCATGATTAAAACAAAACCACTGCACAGAGACAAGCTTGGATCAGTTATTTTTTAGATGGAACTGTACTACTATCAAACCTTAGCACAATCTAACCTCTTCTAGTGCCAAATCCCAGAGACAACCAAATGAGATCTCTTTAGAATCCAGTCCATGACCTGCAGTAGCCAACCCAAATACAGGTCCAGACAACATGGGATATGCAATTCTAAATGTTTCTGTAGCCAGCTTGGTATTTATGGGCATCCTCAGTTAATGTAGCAATTGTCTTATGTTCATAGACAACCACTTAATCTTAAAAGAAACAAACACAGTATGAGAAAGCTGTACATTTAAAATGTCACTGGAGGAAACAATCTCGCATGCAAACAATGTTGTCAAGAATGCACACTATATCTACGATACATAGTGTCTACCACTGGTCTACTTCAGAAGATTGAAAACCAAAAGATTGAATGCCAAAAGACTGAAAATTTAAAATACTGAATGATGGAATTTTCCCCTTCTCCACTGTTGTGTGATCTTGGAGTTGGTATATATAGTTAGCAGGGGGTGGGGGGTGCAGCCCCACATGATGGGTGCAGGGGGCTTTGCCCCCTGCATTAAAACTGTGTTCAGTATTTTGAATTTTCAGCCTTCTGGGATTTAGTCTTTTGGTTTGTCAGTCTTCTGAAGTAAACCCATGAAAGGACATTGTTGATCTCTCTGAATGTGTGTCTCAGGCAGGTGTTGCCTTGCACTAAGCAGCATTATGCCTTCACCAAGGATGATACCACAGTATGAACAAAAGCTGATAGACTTCAATAATTGGCTTAGTTTATGTTGTCCTTCCAGGGAGATTCAATATTTGTCAGCATTGGAGGACATATTGGCTAAAACCTTATCCACCCCCTTAAAGCCTTTTTTGTTAAACTTACAGACATAGCAAATAAAACCAAAAGAAACTTAAAGTTGTTACTGCTCAGTGCTAGGAGACTAAACAAGAAACTCTACACCCTACAAGCTCTGTTCACTCTGGTGAATATACAGATTATTGCCATTATCGAGACATGGTTGAAATCTCAAGAAAGTATTCCAGCAGTGCAAGGCTTCATTGTCTACCACACCTTTAGACCATCAGCTGCACAGAGAGAGACAAAAGGTGGAGGACTCTCAATCTATATTACCAACAAGCATAACCATACATTGATTAAACAAGACAGTTCCCAGGAATTTATCAACATGCAAATCACCATAGACAAAGTCCCATACCACAAACTGTCAAGCTATAGGTCACCCTGTATTTCTCTAGAATCTCATAGCTTGTACCTAGACCTACTAGAGACACTCACCATTAAACCAAATTTACTATTCATAGGAGACTTTAACTACCCCCTATAGACTGGGAAACATGCACTGCCTCATACTCACAGGCGCAATCATTCCTGGACTTTATTGACTCAAATACCATTGACCAGATAGTGCGTACATCCACCAGGAGTTCAAACATACTGGACCTTTTACTCACACACTCACTGGTGATGTTGACCACAAAGCTGCCTCCTTCAAAATAAAAATCAATTTGGTAACCCCAGCAAACCCTTCAACAGTTAAGAACTATTCCAAAGCAAACTGCATTCGGTTAAGCAATAGTTTGTCAAAATCCAATGCCCCTCTCAACCCCAAGTTCACAGCAACTTATGCAGAATTGTTCAGAGAACTTGGAGCCATGTAAATGGTTGTTTAGAAGCTGCTGTACCTACTAGAAGTAAGCCCAAAACACACTAACACCAAACCACATTTGTGGAATCCTAACCTTAATAGGGCATATAACAAAGGGGAAAATGTCATGAGTAAAATCAGGAAGAGCTACTCCTATAATGATATCAGCTCTCTAATTAAACTAAATCAGGAAACTAAGAGGACTAATTAAGTCCAACAAGGCCAATTAGAAGGTCAAAATAGCCTCACAGGCCTCAAAGGCAGCACACAGCAGTATCCCAAAATGCTGGTCAATTATGCTACTTTCACTTAGCAGAGTGACATAGTGAATTTGCTGGTCAACAAATTCAGTCCAAACTTCACCCCCACTCCCCCCTGCATCCCTCCATGAAATATCTACTAGCATAACCACCCATCTATTAACATGGAGCAGGTCCTAGCAGCACTCACTAAGCCCCAAAACACAACCTCTGTTGGTCCTGAATATATCCCAGGATGCCTCATTAATAGCCTGAAACATGCCCTATTAGGACCACTTGAGTCACTTTTCAACTAGAACCTCAAAACTGACTTTCTACCACAAGAATGGAGGAATGCAGTGGATATCCCACTTCACAAGGGTAGACCAGCAGCTTTCCATGGAAACTACAGACCTATTAGTCTGACCAGTCTAATATGCAAAGCCATGGATTGAATTATCATGGAAATGATCAACAAAGACATAGACAACCTTCAAACACTGGATCCAACCCAGTATGGCTTTGTCAAAGGAAAGTCATGCCTACTAATCCTGGTGGACTTCTTTGAGAAGGTCACCAAAGCAATGGATGAGGGGAAAATGGTGCATGCTACCTACCTGGACCTGGCTAAAGCATTCAGTACAAACTCACCAAACTAGGCATAAACCCCTGCATAACTTGCTGGATTACCAGATGGCTCACAGACAGGACCCAGGAAGTCAGGATTGGTGATACCACCTCGAGTAAGAGACCAATCACCAGATGGGTACCTCAGGGGTCCATGCTGGGACCACTCCTATTTGGCATCTACTTCTCAGAGGTAAAGACTAATGTTAAGGACCTTTGATTAACTAAGTTCACAGATAACTGCAAATTGGGAGCTATCATAGAATCCCCTTGACACAAACATTGTACAAGAGGGTATAACACAGAAAAATGGATGGTGCCAAAGTCACAGATTAAACCTTAATGCCAAGAAATGCATTCTAGTGCCTTTGAGAAAACTGTCACCCGGGCTAATTACTCCATCAATAAGGCACCCCTAAGACTTGACCCGGTAGTCAGGGACCTGGGAATGCATGTAGACAGCAAGCTGACCTTTGACAAACATGTTGCCAAGGTAGTTAAAAAAAATCATTCTATATCACCCTATTTATAAGTAGGAAGCATGGCATCCAGGTCCAAGGAAGTCATAGTGCGACTTAGTTCATCAATTAGAAAAACCATCATTGAGTATAATCCCCCCCCCCCTCAGCATGTACCTGACCAGACATGTGCAGTAGTTGGAATGCCCATAATGGTTCCTTGCTAAGAAAATTCAGAGCATAAACACATTGTCCTGTATGGATCGCCTTAAAGCTAGGTCTCTATACACTGTCACCTTCAGGTTACTAGGAAGCAACTGTTCCTGGCATACAGGCATTATTGGATCCAGCTCTGATGAACCTTTTACACATCTGCAAAATGAATAGCATGAGAACCACTGGATCCAAGGATTTAAATTTTGCTTTGGACATAAATAAGATGTTGGTGAGAAAGATAAGAGTCACTCAGAATCCCCATTCTTTGGAACAGACTGCCCATCCATGTGAAGCAGAGTGCATCCCTAACCCTATTTAGATGTAACCTTGACAGAAATTGACAACAAGTCTGACCACCATGTCTCTGATAGACAGAGGTAGGCAGCAATGTCCAGACCAACATATCCCTCCAACATAACTTCCAGCCTTTAACTAACACTCCGGCCCCAAAAAACACCCCTTATATATAGGGACACAATTGGATTGGATGACATGGCTATGCTTATAAAGACCCTGGTAGTCATTAATCTAATATACACCTATGAACCTATGAATATATAACCCAGTGCTAGCCAATGTGTACGTGTAATAGTCATGCAATGAAGAAATAATGTTTTATGCAGTATAAAGCTAAAACAAAGTATCTGACTTATTCACCAGCCCTATGATGAATCAAAGTGTAGTAATCGTTTTCTGAAGCATATTTTAAAATTAATTTAATTTCCTATTACATTCCTCATGTTAAAGATAGAAGCGATTCTGAAAAAAAACATAATTAGATTGTTTTTGAGTCTACTCAGTTTTTTTCTATAAGCACACCCAGAAAATAATGTTATGGTAGGTATTAGGTGATGATTTATATAGGCGTACAAAGCATTCTTAGTAAGCAAAACCAACCAAATCTCTTTAATGCCCTAATTTTGAAGGCATGCTCCCATTTTCAGGTTTGATTTAAGATGTCTCTATTTTTGGTTGTATGACCTTATTTTTCAGGCTTGATGTACCTCTTCATAAAATTTTCTGAATCCCATGTGATTTTTAAACTGTCTAGTATACAGAAAACCACACTACATGCCCAACATACAAATGGTAACAGTAATTTAAAGTAAATTGACACATATCTTACAACTCCCTTTTTCTGAAGCAATAATAAATGACTTTGTGTGGTAGAATTTTGCAATACAGTTCATTAAAGTCTACAGATTTTAACACGTCCTTATATTTTCATCGTCTTTGTTTTAAATAGGTTTGTGAGTAATATCCCACATTCCAACTGGAAGCAGGAAGAATTATGTGCTATTTGGTATTCATATTTATGCTAATTAGATGGCCAGATTTTTAGCTGGACATTCCTATTGTAAGGGCCTTTGTTTCTGTTTTCACTATCTACAGTTTGAAGGTATGAAACCAACTAATATTTAGCCAAGCAGCATCTTACTTTATGTTATGGTTTCATTACTGCTTCATTTAAGGGTGTTCTACCTTGCAAGATCATGCAAGATATTGTTGTCAGCTTTACTTTCTAGGAATTAAGAAATTCCTATTGATGCATTTGGCATGGAAACATAATAGCTAGCCTATGAATTAATTTATGTAGTAAGGCATTATGGGTTCAGTCTTTCACAATGTCATGGACAGGAGTTTTCAGCTTCAACAGAAAATCAGGAGCTGTACTCATATACAAAATAAAATAAAAAAAACACATTTTTTTGTAATGGAAATGTATTATAGGGTATTATATTTGTTCCCAATTGAAATGTCGGCACTCGAAATGCTGAGTGCTGAAAAATCAAAAAAAAAAAAAAAAATGGGACTGAAAACCCAGAGAGGAGCAAATCTAACCCACCCATCAAACTTATACATACCAATTCCAAGATTGTCATACCTTGGAGAAAACGGAATATTCCAAGAAATGGCATCTTGGACTTAATATATGTAAGTCCACTCTTTCGGCCATTTAATCTTCACATTTCCGGACTCACTTAAGTGGGTCCCAATGTTTCAAATGGTTTCCATTATATATAGTAAGGAGGGCATTCCTATCTCAAAGGGAACTGAGCAAAATATTTTCTTGACTAGGAATCTCATCTTAATATTCTGGCTATATACAATCCCAACTGTAGTAGGTTTCCTTTCTAAAAACTTTATTTTACCAAGGTTCCCCAAATCAGATTTGCATGTACTGTTATCTCATGAGTCCTATGGAGTAATCAAGTTACTTTCTATGTTATCAGGTGCAAAATTTTGGAGAACAAGTGAGAGCTGAATCTTTTTGATATATTAAAGTGCATGTGTCCTATCTCACTGTGTTAACATTACTAGTTCAGTGATGAAACTGGTTGCTTTACTGTCTTAATAAAATCAGTTTAGATATTCAGCCCCCACCATTTAACAATTTAGTTATACATGGCAAAAATAACGCAATCAATCCAAAGTAGTATGACATGTCATTGGCAGCTAATATAATACTCTTGTATCCTTATCAGTTCCTCCAACAGTTATTAGTATGATTTATATAATTAATCCATTAATGACTGAGCATTTTCAGAATGTGTGTCCCTAGAATGCTGTCTGTGTTTAGCTATTTTTGCTCCTTATATATAAAAAGCTGTTTCTCTAAGACGGTCAAACATTTATTCATAGAATTTTCTGAAAATATTATGAGCATAAGTATCTATAACATGACCTTATACTGGGTTGCTATGCTGAAAGATAAAGGAAAAGACATATATTGAATTTTAATTAAAAAAGCACAATTTTAATGCAAATTGTATGCCTCAAAATATACAAACAATAAAAAAGATCACTTTTATATAGAAGCACACTTACCCTGGGATACAGAAAAATGGTAAGTGTGGATTTGGCCAGATCACCACTTTTCACCATGTTTACCTAACGAGTTTCTATGCTCATCAAGAATGAACACGTATGCGGGCACAAAGACAACTGCTTGTTAAATATCCTCATAGCTGCTACAGCAGGGAGTGTGGAAAAAGCAGCAATACTGTGTGTGGCCACAGAGAACGGCAAGCAGAAGGAGTGTTTGCTAGTTGTGCTCATAACACAGTGATGGTCTGCATGATCCAAACATGCAGCATCAATAAGTTATGTTGTAGCCTTAAAGCCCCACAAGGCATGTGTGCTGAACTATTTTTTTAACCAAATTTAAAGTTGAAAATGGAAATATAGGACAGTGATGAAAAGGGAGAGCAGTACAGAGAATAGCTCAAAAGGTAGAAAAGTATGGAATGACAGGACGGAAGGGGATAAGAGGAAATGTTTTGATTAGGTGTTTGATATATATATATATATATATATATATATATATATATATATATATATATATATATATATATATATAAAATCAAGATCAATACAAGTTTGCCACCAGCCTTCCTAACAGAATACATCACTGTACAGATGAAGTTTGGCAAGTGAAGAGTTAGCGTGGAATATATAGTAGGGGATATGCAGGGAGATGCATGACAGGAAGAAATGTGTTTGAGATAAGAAGTAGACAGGCAACATGAGACAGGCATTAGGGGAGCTTTCTGATGATGGTTAGTTAGAAGTGATGCTGCTCAATAGATGTAATGTAGTTGGTGGAGGTATGGTATTGTGTGGGGACAGGTGGAAGGAGATGGAGAAGCTAGTCAGGTGATTCAGAGCAGTGTCATTGCCATGTGTCAAGAAGGAAGGATTCTGCATCATGTTTGAAGGTTTTTGGTGCATCTATTTGCTGGAGGAAGAACTGGAGGGATTTCCACTGTTTTTCCATGTGGCAAGCATACAGAGAATTTCCATCAGAACAGTTTGGGGTAATCACATTTGCCAGACATTTCTCAGAAGTACAAGGAGTGCAAGAAGGAATATACCAGTGCAGTCGACTGCTGAGAGAGTGGCAGGCTTGTGGATTGTGGAAGACATTTTGAGTAATTTTTAGTTGGTTGAATTTGAGGAGGATATGGAAGTTGAGCCAGTTTAGCTGCTTGAGAGCTTCACAGTGGTATGTTCTGTTAGGAAGGCTGGTGACAAACTTTGCAATCTTGTATGATTGCTCAAATTTTGTGAGTTTTGTTGTTGTAGATTGGTAAGGATTGTGAAGGCATTCATCAGGGAATCAATAAGGTGGCAGCAGAAGTGAACTTCTGTGCTTGATCAGACAAAAACTTTTTGCATTAATACAGCATACCTCATTTTTAGTTAGTCTTATGTGTTACTTGGTAAATGTGTAGATCACATTTAAGGTGTTCATCAGTAGTGATTACAAGTAGTTTACTGGGTTGGACTAGTTCAACTAATATACCAATGAATGACTTAAAGGTATCTGGGTTGAGCACTGATGAAACTGGTTTAGATGTAAAGACCATAACTTTTGTTTTGGGGTACTTTAGGACTAGGTTAGATTCCACATCTCTAAATTTGAACTAACAGCATTAGTCACTTGAAACATGGCATTTTAGCTATAGTATGATATACCTGAGAAAAATCTGGTGACACTAACAAAAGCAGATTAAAAAAGTAGTTCTAGGCTACTGGTGTAGTCTTCATACTGAGCAGAAGTTCAGAATACCAATCCTAATAGGAGCTGGGTATAATGCAAAATATCATTGTGCAGCAGTAAACAACTCTAAAAATATTGTTGTAGTGCCTGGCTGTGACAGTCCCCATTCCAGCCCTCCTTTGATATTTTGTTATGAAACATTCAGGATGTTGCAACATGATGATCATTTAAAACGCACTTAAGACTTATATACTCAGTACTGTAGTGTAAAGGGCTAAAGCCCTAGCTATGGCCCAGATGGCCCATGTTCGATAAGCAGCTTGGGTATCTGAGCTGGTGGCAGTAAGGGATGGTTGTGTCCAGGAGAAGTATGTTGCCTGATGGCTCCCTCTGACAGGAAGTGTAGTCCACAGAGGAGAGTAGCTCTTGGATGTTGTTAATGAATGCAGGGGTAGGAAGGGTGGGGGAAATGGTAGGTTATCAAGTAACCCCCCTCAGCAGCAGTAGAAGCACTTCCTGGCACTCCCACAAGGATGCCTTATGATCTGTGCTGGCCCCAGCTCAGACGTCTTGAGAATAAATGAGGAGTTGGCTGACCTGGCTATTGATGAGATCACAGGGACAGCTGGAACCAATGAAGCAATGAAGGAAATGACTCATATCCTTCAGTGAAGGAATTCAGTGCAACACTATGCCGAATTTGACCGCATGTATTAGTTGGGAAAACATTTGGGATGCTATGGCATATTGCAGCTGAAAAACATGAAGAATATAGAGTTTTTTTTAATTCCGATATAATGATAAATCACTAGAGAAGTATTCTAGACAATTATACTCTGCATACTAAGAAGAAGGTCAGCACAACACTAACAATGGAAACAAGTATAAAACAAAATGGCGGATTCTGTCAGTGAAAGTATACACTCTGGTGACCAGCAATGAATGACTGTGCCTTAGTCCCACTTTCAAATTTCATTATGAAATTTTAAGGCAATAAACACAGGATGATACTCTATAAAATGCATCTAATATTCCTGTTTATCTTTAGGAAATTCTTTACAAAACACTGATATGGAGATGACCGCCTTAGCTAAATGAAAGCTTGGTATTGTGTTCATGGCATTACAAGTGAAAAAAATGTCTTACTGGCAAAATATGTATGATCTTTACTACTGATATAAAGAGCAATTAGTACACATATATTTTTACATTATTTTATTTATCTTTTTTTGACATGGTTAGTCCCACTAGGCTAGTAGCCTCTTTTTTGGGGAGACCTGAGGTACTATTTTTATTGACTAGGGGAAAGATGTCCAGGTCACCTATGAACTTTCCCTACTTTTTCAGTCGTGGGCATTGGAGAGCATTTCCTGTCAGTGAATGGAGGCAGATGATAGCTTATATGCAGAGAGTGTGTTGTTATCTACTTTCAGTGCTATCTTTTCTGTTTCTGTAAAAAAACAGGAGAGAACAGTCCTATTTCTCAAGAGTGTTTTGAAGGAAGTTGGTTTACCTTCACAGATTTTATAGCACCTTGTGAATGCATTTCAGCTAAAGCTACAGAGATGGTAGATCATTGTTTCATTTGAAACTATCTGTAAAGCCATTAGACTTTAAGGTGACTCTATACTGAAACTTCAAAATTCACAAAATCGGAGTTTCAATACAGCAAGCTGCATCAGCAAATGGCTCAAAACATCAAAATAAATAAAAACAGTATTTTTGCAGGGGAGCAAGCCCCCCTGCATCCCCCATGCCCCTGCTAATTATATATACACAACAGTAGGGAATAAATGAATGCTCCTTACCCCACTGTTAGTGATCTCACACTAGCAGCCAAAAACCCACTTCCACCAAAATCCCCCACCCCCCACACAAACTGTATGCAATCACACACATACATGCATTCAAACACACACAAATTCATACATACAAAGACATTCTGTCACAAAAATGCCACAAGCGATACCTTCCAACTAACACCGTTAATTTAAACTTTAAACGCAAAACTACACCACGTTTTTCGTTCCGCTAAATTGCAGAACTTCTTCAGAAACAATGAGTGGTGAATTGTTTCTGAAGAAGTTCTGCAATTTAGCAGAAAGAAAAACGTGGCATATTTTTGCATTTAAAGTTTAAATAAATGGTGTTAGTTGGAAGGCATCGCTTGTGGCATTTTTGTGACAGTTTGGTTCTTCTTTTTTCGAATACAAAGACATTCCTTTACATATAAACACAGATTCAAACACATACACAGATCCATTTTCAATTGACTCTACATACATAGATCAAATAAATTTGATGTAATGCATCCTCCATGGAAAATTGACTTTCGAGCACATGAACAGAATTGTTTAAGGTAACTAGTATTCATTCCTTTATTTATTTGTGAACTAACTTTTGAGACTTTAGATTTATTAAATTCTTTTGTGTGCGTGCGTGTGCATGTGTGTGTGTGTGTGTGTGTGTGTGTGTGTGTGTGTGTGTGTGTGTGTGTGTGTGTGTGTGTGTGTGTGTGTGTGTGTGTGTGTGTGTGTGTGTGTGTGTGTGTGTGTGTGTGTGTGTGTGTGTGTGTGTGTGTGTGTGTGTGTGTGTTTGTGTGTATGAAATCGAATATCAAACTGCATACTCATCTTTGAAATGAGTATGTTTTTTGTTGGGGTTTCCTCTGTTTTTTTTTTTTTTTTAAATGCATGATTTTGTCCTGATGTACTGAATTTGATGTGACAGTATTTTTCTGCATTATATTCTCATATGCATGATGTTACTAAGATTTTTGATGAGAAGACCTGGACTGGTGCATGAGAGGTATAGGTTACTTTAAGGGAAAACAGTGCTGTTTCACAACATATTTCTTATGTGAGTAATATTCAGAGGCTTGGGTGCATTCCATAATAGATTTTTGGCTGCCCAGTATGTTTTACATCTGATGCACATATGATTGCTGACTGTCCAAAGATAATGTTCTCGGTGTAAGCAGCCTGGGTATAATGTCTTAATGTGTTCAAAATCCTCTTCAGATGATCATGCCTGGTTTGATTGTCTGGTGGTAGGGTCCTCTAATATAGCTGTTGAACGAAACTGCTGAACAAACCTATTCTCTTATACAACTATATTTGATCAAGGAAATTAATGTTATTTACACTTTGAATGCATGTTTAAGTCTGGTTCAGTTCTTGGGTCACGTTTGCAAGGGGTTAGTGATACTGGTTTGGAAAGAAAAGGGCGAATGAAGCCATTTAGACTTGTTTGGTGATTCCTCTAGGATTTTTTATTTTTTTCTTGCCAGAGTACAATATGGACAGAGTAGCCAGCTGGGGGGGGGGGGGGTATCATGCAATCCAATCTCCCATAACATACCTCCACAATGTGGCTTGCATTACTATTAAACAACTGAGTTTTTCAGTCAACAGGTAATGTGATCCTGCTTCTGTGTACTCCACAAGCTTATGATATCCACTGCTGACTGCTGACCGAGACAGAAATTATAACCTTTGGTGTTAGCAGAGACTGCTAATCAAACACAAACAGCTGTAGCACCATGGCCTCCCCCATGCACACTCACACACTCATCCCAAGACTGCCATAACTGGACCACTGTCACTCTACTTCCCCTTTCTTCTCTGTTTCAGGCTTATCTTTCTTAGCTGTTGTGATCAGTGGAATTGTCACATGCCGTGTGGATGTCAGATAGGCTAGGTAATATATGTAATGCACAGATCAGAGTGTGCCTATGACACAGTACTTGTGCACTGAAAAAGCTTAATATTAATATCACTGTCTTAAACAATTTAAGTACATTTTCTAATGCATATAGTCCACCTATGTTTTATAGGTATTGTTATATGGAACATGGTGGTTAACATAAATCTTTTTTTCTAAATTACTGAATAACCACAAAAGAGACATTGTTTTTTTTCTGAAAGATACAAAGAAGATGCCTTAGTATAGAGATACAAAAAAGAAAATGGCTACACAAGTCTCAAAGCAATACCAACACCACTGCGGAGCATAGAAGATACTCATGTGGGTAACACCTCAGGAGGCTGAACAGCACAGCAGAGGGGCTGAAAAAGGAAGAAGGAGGAGGTGACAGGAATGCAAGATAGGGTTGTCCCATTTATCTCGTCATTCACCTTCTCCGGAAACTCAAGTCAAATGGATTCTGATATACGAAAGGCTTGCTTCCAACTGAGCATGTTCAGGAGCATTTAATAAGTTTATGATTTACAACAGGTGCTTACATTATATTTCCATCACTTGGGCATTAGGAGTTCTGTGTTAGGAGTGATGTCCACAGTTCTAGAGATCATATAGACAGAAAGAAAGTTAAGTGGCAAAGAGCATTTAATGGCAGTGCTACAAAAATGATAAAGTTGGAATGGAAGGCCTTAGGTATGAAAAGTGTATTATAATGTTGGGCATGCATGCATTGGACCAAAAAAGAAAAAAGGCTATGATATGTGCACAGTCAATTTTCTAGGGATAAGTGGAAGGAGAAGAACTGAAGAGCAAACGCAAAGTAGGTTCTGTAATGGGAAGCTTCCCATTCAGGATGGTTGGAACTGTAAATGTATGACATAAGGCAGGCACAGTGAAGGTCATGAGTTTCTCAGTACAGACCAAGGAAATTATGAGACACTTGTATGTGAATGTTAAGTGCATGAAGCCTTCATGCAGCTCTCCAAAACAGAAGACAGACCATAGCATGCATTTACCATTCAAATACACATCAATAGTGTGTCAACTAAAATGCCCTGAACCACAATAGTCACATTACTTAGTTTTTCATTAAACTACACAGACATATCACTACTAGCCCTATGCATAACTACTGAGTGCCTCAAAGCTTTCAGTACTTCATCACACTATTGCAGTCACAAACTTCTGTCCAAGTTCAATATTTGCATTATGCCTCCTTAGTATACTGATAGCCACATTATGCGCGCACACACACACACACACACACACACACACACACACACACACACACACACACACACACACACACACAAACACACACACTCAGTCTTCTGTCTTGCGCATGCAATTTGTCATTCATTATGGATACTGCTTATGGCATGAAAATTCTACTGTACAAACCTTTGTTCTGTGAAAAATTAAATGTTATCATGACTTCCTAAAGAATTGTTACTCCACTCCACAGCAGCAACACCATGGAAGCTGAGTATGAAAGAATGGCTATATGACTCTCAACAGATGTAATCTTTCAGAAAATAAGGAGATAATGCTGGAGCAGACCCAATTTGAAAAAAAAAACAAGGTGCACAAAGAGGAAGCATTATTTATCACCGTGTTTTGGATGATAAGAACAACTTTCCAGAAAACATGTTACCCCAGTAACAATGGTAGACATCAAGAACATGCGGGACAGACATCAAGTAATTCTTATACTGGGTGGGAGTAAAGTAGGGAAAAAGATAAGCTTCGTATTTGAAAGGGGTAATTATCTGCCATCAAAATAGGTTTTAGTGCTTGCTCATCCATGGTTATTTCCAAAGAAAGAAGCCAAAGGATATGCCTGAATTAATACTGCCCAAATTGCAGTGCATTTTAGTTATGGTAATTCACTTGTCAAAACTTCATTTTCTTGTCAGGCTACTTTTCACCTTACAAGATTATATAACATGTTATTCTGAGTTGCACAGTAAATACTTAATAACCCTGAAATGGGGCACTGGCAGTCCTCTGTAGTCTCTCATATGTTTTAAGTGAGTCCAGATTGCACTGCTCTCCCTATACTTTAGACGGGGTCAGGTTATAGTAATCGGCATGCAAGGTATCTGATACTGGTATACTGATATTTGCGATCCTAATGAAATTGCAAATTTGTTCATTCTACCCACAGGGCCACACACTTCTCATTGCCATCAGTATGCTGTGAACAGGACTTCAAGGCAGTCTTCTGGCAATCTATTAATAAATATTTTCAGTGAGAGCCCACATAACATTGCTGCGATACTAAGTTTAAATATTAACTCTCCCAAGCCTGGTCATATCCCTGTTGACATTTGCCCCAGCACAGGCCTGACAGTTGCACAACACTGCTGTTCATGTTACTGTGATTATTCCCACATAATACTGTCCAGCACAATAAAAATAAAATAAAAAACATGTTAAATATGAGCAACAGCAAAGAAAGCAGTTGCAAGAAAAGATTTTAAGCTTTTTCAGTATAGGGATGAGATGTATTCACAGTTAGCCCCCCCTGCAATATACAGCCACATCTCAAGCTCAAGCCCCTTGTTAGAAAAATATGTAGCAACATATGTGTGCAATGCTTATTTTAAATAAGGGAAAATTAACACGTTTTTATTCTATATGCAGCATTAGTTCTATTTGAAACTGAAAACATGCTTTTCTGAAATTGTGCTTTCTGACACTGCAAGATGCACTCTGTCCTAGTTTGCTAGCACAGCAAAATACATGTTTATGCTTTGGAAATGTACTGGAAAGCAGGTGATTTTCTGCTAGGTCAGGAAATTAAATGGAGAATAATAATAATTTCTGTAGATCCATTCATTATGAACAATAAGCTCTGTTCGTGCTAATGAAAAAGTGCATAAGCTGCAAGATAGTTAGATACTATAAACAATGAACTGCTTCAGAAATCTGTACTTGCATTGTGCTTGAATTAGCCATAGTACCTAGACTTGTAACATCACATAGCAATAAAGTTATAACTGACCGGTGGTCATCAAGGCCATCCTGTTTACTGAAAAATCTTTTTTAAACTTTGAAGAGTCAGCTAGTAATGTGAGAAACATCTGTAAAGTAACAGAATTGTGAACTGGTGATCTACTACGTCAGTCATAGTGGGCAATGTCTTGAAAGAAAGGTATAATAACTGTGACACTTCCTGATTTAGTCAGACAAACTCTGTAACTGCATTTTTTGTCTCCTTGCGCAAGAATAAAGATACCTGAACTGAACCTTATGCTTTTGGTCTTTTAAAGTATTTTTCCTTGACATTTTTTGGTCCTTCGGACCGGAAACCCTCATTTAGCCTGGGATCAGATGGGCCAGGTGGCATGAAACTGCGCAGGGAAGATACCACATCGGATCTTCTTCATTGAAAGACCTCCGACTGAATTGTCATGCAAAAGAGGCCAGCCACTTTTGTGATCTATGACTGAAGGCGGGTTCCGTTTGAACAGTGAGTGACCAATCGCTGAGGCTCAGGTAGGGTGAATCTACTTTTTTCTGTTTTAGATCAGGGACTTGATTGCATTTGTTCTGTGAGAATTTTGTTAAAATTCTGGGACAGAAATATTGCTATCTTGTCATAGATCAGGGAAACAGAATAAGTAGGCAGGTAGTCTGAAGAGACTGTAAACACTTGGTGGTACCACATTAAAAAAAAGGGTTACGTAACATTTAAAAGGTTAGAACAAAATGGGTAATGCGTGCACAAAAACAAAAAGACCCCAAAGCCCACTGTTAACCGAAGACGCAAAGTATATGCAATCACAGCGCGCCGACAACGTTAGATATTATACTAAATGGGTTAATAAATATGAATTTGATGGGAAACTAGAAAGATCCTCACTTATCAAACTTATTAGACAGCTAAAAACCGATTCTAAAGGTCGAGTTAAAAAACAGCGTAAATTAGGAGTTCCTCAGGCACACAGGTGGATTGAGGAAGCAAACCGAAGAGAACAAAAGAAAAAAAATTCAAAAGCAATGTTTCTAGACAAACAGGATAATAACTTAGTTATAGCATCGGCCCCTCAGCTCCCTCCGGTTCTGGTTCCCTTACCAGCTCCCTTACCGGAATATGAAGCAAAAGAACAAACTGACCTACCTCCACGATATCCAGTTATTCCTATAAAACCACTACCGTTTGTTAGAGATCCTATCGAGACTAGGTCTCGAACACGTAATTTAAAAAAGGGATATTGAATTATATCAAATGAATGGAAATTCACGGGCTATGAGTGAAGAAGAGATATGCCCACTCATAGAAGTGCCAAATCCTCGGGCAGGACAAGAAGAGCAGGACCCAACTCTCTTAGTATACAGACCATGGACACCGGAAGACATCCGGAAAGCCACAGAGGGAATTCCCCATCCAAAAGTTAATTTTAGAAAGTTCGTAGAAGACTTACAGGGCATAAGATTAAGTTATCACTTAAACGGAGAGGAAGTAGAAAAAGTAGTCAGACAAATAGTAGGTCCAGATTGGCACATGATCAGTGGCAACTGGAATCCCCATGACGCTGCACTTAGGCCCCTCCTACATAGCAGCGCAGAACTAGATAACAGAGTGAAAGGTCTGACAGACCGAATTTCTGAGAAATGGAAGCCTAGGGCAGACTGGACATGCATTAATCAATGCATTCAACAAGAAAGTGAAACTGTTGATAGATATTTTGCCTGATTATTAGAATGTTTTAGCAACCACTGTGGAATGCAAGTGTCTGAAGATCAGTCACAAGATTCCCCATATGAGCAGCAGTTAAAGAATGCATTTTTGAAAGGCAGTATTGCACCCATAAGTAGTTTCATTACTAAACATATGGTAGACCATCGTACAAGCAAATTACAATCACTGCTTGAATATGCTAGACATGCCGAAAGGCATTTTAATAACAAAAAGAAAAAGAAAGCCCAAGTATTTGCTGTGGAAGATGGAGAAGTTTATTTAGTACAGTCTGGACAAAATGGCAAAAAGAATGCCCAGGGAAACAAACAATCTGATCAGCGATCAGAGGACTTTGAAGGGAGAAAGAAAAGAGGTGAGTGCTTCAAATGCGGGAAAAAGGGACACTTGGCAAGGGATTGCAAGAAAAATAAGAAGGCAGCAGTGGAAGACAAAAACGATGAGGGTGAGGACTGACTATATGAAAGTCAGGAATCACTAGATAGGAATAATAGAGAAAGGACAAATGAGAATGTGATAGTAGGAACAGAGAATGTGATAATAGAGGAAGTGCAGGAAGCTACCGATAGTGAAGAAAATGAAATATTAGACCTAGCCTTACTGAGCTTAGAGCTCTATCTAGCTGACACAAAACCAGAAGTGACACTCCTGGTAGAAGGGAGGGAAGTCAAATTTTTGTGCGATTCAGGGGCATCACGAACCCTGGTACACCCCTCCAAACTACCAGAAAATTCAGAATCACATGACTTTATACTAGTAAAAGCAGCTAATGGACAGCTGTATCGGGAGCCTCTCTCCCATAACATTACAATAACAGATCCTGTTTCAGGATTAACCCAGAAAAGCAAAATTGTTGTTTCTGCAAAATGCCCAGTGAACCTTTTGGGCAGAGATCTTATGCAATTATTAGGCATAGCAGTAGTTCCAACCATGCAGGGTATGGAAGCACAGCGACAAACTAATACTTTTGCAGTGCAAACGGAAGGTGAGACATTTTACTGGTATAGCCAGGAATTAGTTACTACTGGCCCTGGAGCAGTAACTGAAGAGTTAATGAATGTAGCTATCAGTAAGTTCCCTCCCTTTGTATTGATATACAACACCTGTTGCACTGTACTCTGCATTATTGTAATACACCAGGACCCGACAAAGAATATGAACAAGAATTGTTTAGAAATCATGCAAACAGATTAGTACCTTGTAATTTGTACTGGGACATGAAAGGGAACAGTGTAGTTAGCTGTTCATTACCCCAGGAATTCTTTTCACTTTACAAATCGAATCAAATACCGCATGTTAGTTTAACTAAAGAGAAAGATTTAAAATGGGTAAACCTAGGAGAAAAAAATCACAAAATGGGAAAAACAGACAGAATTAGAACTGTCAGAACAGAGAATACAAAAACAGAAACTGAACTGGATAACACAAACACATCCAGCTGTACACTTGCAGTCCAGCAAATACAGCTGAGAAGCCCTCTTATTAGAAGAGGAAGAAAAAGCTTTGTTAGACATACCAGAAACTCTCTGGTCAACAGGAAAGTCAGACGTAGGACTTATTCGCACAGCAGGACCAGTTACTATCACGCCAAAGTCAGCATTTAGACCACAAAAGAGACAGTACTCCTTGAGAAAACATGCAGAGGCAGGTATTAAACCAATCATAGCATCTTTACTTAAGAAGGGAATACTGGTGGAATCTCCTGATTCGCCATGTAACACACCCTTATTCCCAGTTAGAAAAGCAAACGGAGAATGGCGTATGGTCCAAGATTTACAAGCTGTAAATGATGCAGTAATACCAAGATCACCTACGGTGCCAGATCCACATACCTTGTTGAATGATTTAAAACCTCAACAGAAGTATTTTTCTGTGGTAGATATCAGCAATGCATTATTTTCAATACCGATACACCCTGACAGCCAGTATTGGTTTGCATTTACATTTCAGGGGAAGCGGTATACATATACGTGACTACCACAGGGCTATAGTGAAAGCCCAATGATATTCTCACAAGAGATGGCAAGTAATTTAGCGGGATTAATCCCACCAAGAGGTAGTCAAATTTTACTTTATGTTGATGACATCTTGCTGGCCGCCCCTACCCAGCGAGATTGTAAGGAAGATACTATAGCATTATTAAAATTCCTAGCAGTTAAAGGACACAAAGTAAGCAAAAATAAATTGCAGCTTTGGAGAAAACAAGTGAAATACCTTGGATATGTAATATCCAAAGATGGCAGAACATTAGATGAGGACAGAAAAGTAGCGATCTTACAAGCACCAAAACCCACAACCAAGAAGGAAATGATGTCCTTCCTGGGTACGACTAATTTTTGTCGAAACTAGATCCCAAACTATGCTTTGGAATCTGCACCTTTAACCGACCTGATTTTTAAGAAACCTATGGCAGCACAAGATTTAATACAATGGACACCAGAACCAGAATTAACTTTCTGCAAACTGAAACAATTGATAGCATCATCATTAGTTTTAGGATTACCGAATTATCACAAACGTTTTTTTCAAACTGTAGATTGCAAGCAAGGTTATATGACATCAGTATTGACTCAACAGCATGGGGACAAACAATGCCCCATTGCTTATTATTCATCACAACTGGACCCAGTGGCGCGGTCTCTACCCCACTGTGTACAAGCAGTAGTTGCAGCTGCAATGGCAGTGCAGGCTTCAGCCTCAGTAGTGTTATTCCACCCTCTCACATTGAGAGTGCCTCATGCAGTTGCAATCATTTTACTGCAAGAAAAAGTAGCATATCTTTCCCCTGCTAGGCATCTTTCTTGTATGACTATATTGCTGAGCCAACCTCACATGACAATTGAATGATGTACTACTTTGAATCCGTCTACCTTGCTCCCAACTTTTGTGGATGGCACACTCCATAACTGCCTGCAGGTAATTGAGCAAAAGACACTGCCTAGAAAAGACCTCACGGATGTTCCCTTGGATGATGCCAAGGTGACATATTACGTGGATGGCTCGTGCAAAAGGAGTCCTTCAGGACAGAACCTAACAGGTTATGCAGTAGTTTCTAATACTGAGATTGTAGAAGCGAAACCTTTACCACATAGCTTATCTGCACAAGCAGCAGAGTTGATTGCCTTGACACGGGCATGTACCTTAGCAAAGGGTAAAAGCATAAACATTTTTACAGACAGCCAGTATGCTTTTTCTACTGCACATGTGTTTGCACAACAGTGGAGGAATCGAGGAATGGTGACATCTACTGGAAAACCGATTAACCATGCACAGTTTATTTTAGATTCGTTAGATTCTATTCAGTTGCCTCAGAAAGTAGCTATTTGTAAATGCATAGCTCATACAAAACAACAAGATAGGATTTCAAAAGGCAATGCGAGAGCTGACACAGCTGCAAAGCAAACAGCCTCAGAAGCATTTCTTTTGAACGAGGAATCACAACCTTCTGAGATTTTAGACTTAGAAATGTTGAAAACAATGCAGACACTTACTACACAAGCTGAAAAACAAAAATGGAAAAAACGAGGAGCAATTCTCAAGGAAGGGCTGTACATATCCAAAGAGGGGAAAACCAATATTACCGTCTAATTTATTTAGATATGCAGCTTTGTTGAGCCATGGGCAGAGCCGTGTCTCAACAGGGGAGATGGTACAGTTAGTGAATCGGGTATTCACTACGTACGGGTTTACAAACTACACTAAAAAATGTTGCCTGTCATGTCACACTTGTAATAAACATCTTGCACAAGGGGCGTTAAAGCCCAAACAAGGGAGTTTCTCTACATCACCGTATCCATTTCATACTATCTGTATGGATTTCATAGAATTGAGCAAATGTGAAAATAAAAAGTACTGCCTTGCCATTGTGGATATGTTCTCCAAATGGGTGGAGGCCTTTCCGACTAGTAAACCAGATGCAGCCACTGTTGCAAAGACCCTAGTTAAAGAAATTATTCCTAGATTTGGCATACCGGAAAGGATCTACAGTGACAATGGTACACATTTCGTTAACCAAACTATACAACATTTGAGCCAGTATTTTGGGATTTCTTTAAGACATCACTGTGTATATCACCCTCAATCTGTAGGGTTAGTAGAGAGGCACAATGGAGTTTTAAAGAATAAACTTAAAAAACTCATGGTAGACACACAGAAGAACTGGGTGTACTGTTTGCCCCTGGCATTGTTGAGCATGAGAACTGTTCCAAATGCAAAAAGATTGACACCTTTCGAAAAGATTTTCGGAAGAGCTTATTATATACCTCAGTGGAAACCTCTCATGCCTGCAGACCAGGAAGCAGATTGGACACTTGCAGAGTATATGAGGAGTATGCTGAATAACAAACATTTTTTACAGGTTAATTCTGTTTCAGATAAAGACCAAATCAAACCATCCGAAGTAGCAGTAGCCCCAGGCACTTGGGTCTGGGTGAAGACAATCAAAAAGAAGAATCGGACGAGTCCAAAGTGGGAAGGTCCATATCAAGTATTGCTGAGCACGCCCACAGCAGTCAAGATTGCGGAACGTTCATCTTGGATTCATTTGACACACTGTAAATTAGTCAAAAACTTTGAACTTGATAAAACTCTTGCTAACACACAGCAGCAGTAGAATGACAAGACCCAGAGATAATAGAAATGCTGAACGACTTCAGCAGTGTGCATAATCATCTTAATAACTGCATTAGTGACAATGTTCTTTTTTGTTGTGGCTTTTGTTGTGGCCTTTCTTTTCTTCAGCCACACCAGCTAGACTGAACAAACATGATTCAACACTCATAGACTGGCATCCGAACTTTAACACTTACCAAGCAATCAAATATGTGTATGCTGAGACTTTTAATATTTCAAATTGTTGGATTTGCACAGCTATACCAACAGCATACAGGGGATTATTGATGGCTGCTGTCCCCCTAGGGGTCAATGAGACCTGGGAAAACTTGATTTTTGAGACTACACCTGTAAAATCTAGAGACAAAATTGCATTATTCCTACCTGTTACACAAACAGGAATTGTATGCTTTTTTAAGAATGACACAATTCAAGTAGGTTGGAGTAAATGTAATGTAACAGTTTCTTATAAATGTTATATTAAACCTAAAAATGCTAAAAATACAGAAACAATTTGTGATGCAGATTATGACTCATACTTTGAGTCCTTGCATAAAACTGTCAGTGATATACAACATAATCCTGTTCTTTTAAAGCAACTGTCTATTATAGATAAGAAAATGTTTCATGCAGGGAAGGTGTATATCAATACTAAGGTAGAAAACTGTTATTTCATATGTGGGAAAAAGGCATACAAATGGTTGCCTGAGAAATGGTCCGGCAGTTGTTTTTTGGGTTACCTGGTCCCGCCAATATGACACACTACAGCTTTGCCTCATGGGAGAATTCGAAACGTCAGAGACGTCGCAAAGAAACCTGAAAATCCAATCAAGAAACCTGAGAATCCGATGGGACAAATCGTAGCAGGCTGGAGAAACCATAACTCCGTGAAAGACAAAAGTAAACTAGCACACATGGACTTGAGTGATACTATCATATCCTGGGCTGGCATAGCCCCTGCATATGGTGCAGTTAAATCAGTTTGGGAACTGAGAAAGCTATCCAAACTTCTCGAGGTCATGAGCAATGCAACTTTTTTTGCTCTTGAATTAATGACTGATGAACTGAATGTGATGAGAACTGTGGTGCTTCAAAACCGCATGGCTCTTGACTTCACCCTAGCAGCAAGAGGTGGTACGTGCGCTTTAATCAAAGACGAGTGTTGTTCATTTATTCCCGACAATAAACATGAGATCAACGACCATTTGGAAGTGATTCAGCAAGTGTCAGACATGACCAGGCCAGGCCCGAACCCACTGATGGACTTTTTCCAGAATTTGTTTGGGGGGGGGGTCCATCCTAATGAACATCCTGATTGCCATTTGTGTGGGATTACTTTTGTTAGGAGAATGTATTTGCTGTGGTATTCCCTGCATGAAAAAAATAATCAAAGATTTTATAGACATGTCAGTTTCTGAGACTTTGTATCAAAGTACTGAAATTGAAGAACTGTTGAAAAAGGAAACACTTTCATAAGTTTAAACTGAATGACTTTCTTAGCTGCAAATCCTCAAAGGAAGAGGTTAGGAGAAGAAACAAACTGTTAATGCTTTTGAAATAGAATAAGAAATATTAACAGGGGGGAAATGTTAGAAAAATATGTAGTAACATATGTGTGCAATGCTTATTTTAAATAAGGGAAGATTAACACATTTTTATTCTATATGCAGCATTAGTTCTATTTGAAACTGAAAACATGCTTTTCTGAAATTGTGCTTTCTGACACTGCAAGATGCACTCTGTCCGAGTTTGCTAGCACAGCAAAATACATGTTTCTGCTTTGGAAATGTACTGGAAAGCAGGTGATTTTCCTGCTAGGTCAGGAAATTAAATGGAGAATAATAATAATTTCTGTAGATCCATTCATTATGAACAATAAGCTCTATTCGTGCTAATGAAAAAGTGCACAAGCTGCAAGAAAGTTAGATACTATAAACAATGAACTGCTTCAGAAATCTGTACTTGCATTGTGCTTGAATTAGCCATAGTACCTAGACTTGTAACATCACATAGCAAGAAAGTTATAATTGACCGGTGGTCGTCAAGGCCATCCTGTTTACTGAAAAATCTTTTTTAAACTTTGAAGAGTCAGCTAGAAATGTGAGAAACATCTGTAAAGTGACAAAATTGTGAACTGGTGATCTACTACGTCAGTCATAGTGGGCAATGTCTTGAAAGAAAGGTATAATAACTGTGACACTTCCTGATTTAGTCAGACAAACTCTGTAACTGCATTTTTTGTCTCCTTGCACAAGAATAAAGATACCTGAAATGAATCTTATGCTTTTGGTCTTTTAAAGTATTTTTTCCTTGACATCCCTGTTCCCCAATCAAACCATGTAAAAATATTTATATTGTAGATAAACTGCCTGAACATGCCCGTATGTATTTAAATTTAGAAAAACTGTGCAAGTCAGCACCATGTCCTCTGAGATCTAACCCACAATTTCCTTGGGTCTGTGGATGTTTCTCACAACTGCTCAAACCTCACCATGTACATTTTCACCTTCAAGGTTATAAATCTTTCAGGTAAAAGAACTAGCGAAAGTGATGATAGCTGATGCAGTTTCATTGAACCTACATGCTCACTTATAGTCATTAGTGTCATCATCACATTTTCAGTTACTTTGATTTTGTCACTTTCTTCACAGTATTAAGTGAAATACCACCTCTGCACTAAAATAACATTTGCAAGCTCTAGGAGAGTGGGATCCCTTATGCTGAATTAAAGTTTGTAATTATACCTCTTTTAATAGTATAGCTTAAAATAGAAATCTTTGATATCAAGGGGTATATCGAAAAATGACTCAGACATCATCAAGTTCTAGTTACTCTAACAAATATGAAACAAAGAATGTGATATCCACTCAGTCATGATTCCAATCATTTTCTGCAGCTGTGGTCATTAACTTGAAACTGTCATGGCTGCAGAAGACTTCTTCTCCCCCCCCAGTATGCACACATATTCAGAGGGAAGCAAAGCATTCTCATGAGGTATTTTGTTTGCTTTAATTGTGGCATCTCTAACAGTTAACATACCTCTCAGCTGTAAAGATTTTCATAGAATGTCCAGATTTTTCCTCATATTTTTGGTCCGTTTTTCATAAATTTGTGTTTTTTTCTGGCAAATAAATGGTAAATCATTCAAGACTAAATTTAGAAAATACTGACAGACATTTGAGTTTTAGACCTCATACAATTCAGAAAATTCATGCTAATGCAAAACCTGTTATTCTAGCAACTTTCTAAGTTTGTAAGAGCAATATTTTCAAATTGTCACTATTTGTGGGCCTTGTTCCCACTTTTAGTTACATTTTTGTCTAGGTTTCTTGCTCTATGAGATTGAGAGGTATGGCAGTCAAGTTTTATATCACCATAAATTAGGCTGTTGCTGTTGCAATGGACAGACTGCGATGCATCAGAAATTTGCTTCTGAATCCATTTTATTTCATTCATTAATTTTCCTATACCCACTTTGTACTATTCAGGGTCACATGATTAGCCATATATTATTCCAGCTGGAAGCAGATGTAAGAATAGGAAATGTTCTTGGATGGGAAACCAACCCATCACTGAGCATGCGCACTGGCAATTTGGATGATCATTTCTCTACCTTTTGGCCTGTCTTTGCAATGTGTGAGGAAACCAAAGATGCCAGTAAAATCTAGTACAACCAGAGGGATTACATGCAAATGCAGCACACAAGACATGCTAGCCGGAACCAAAGTGGACAACCAAGGACCATGCAGCAGAAGCTCTAACCACTGTACTACTGTGCCACCTTTTTAAAAGCAATTTTCATTAACATTTTGCTTACCAACTTTGTTATTTTACTTCTCCAAAATTTATTTATAAGACAACACCACAAAATATTAATTTATAGTTCTTTATATATTTTCACAAAATTAGTACTCTTTTGACTGATATATAGCCACAGTGATGCAGTGGTTAGTGTTGTTACCTCACAGCATGAGGTTCTCCCATTCGATTCTTGGCTGGAGTGCCTTCTGTGTGGAGTCTGCATGTCTTCCCCATGGTTATATGATGTTTAAAGACATGCAGGTAGGTGCATTTGTGAATGGGTGTGCCTTCTTTGAAGGCTGGGCATCGGGTTGGCAGCTCAGCACCATAAAAAATCCACTGCCAATCATTAGTGGACCGAAGTTCCGCTGTGGTGACCCCTAACTGGGAAAAGACAAAGAAAGTACTCTTTTGACTGATATATTTTATTTTACTTTTTAAATTTATCATCACATTCAAGCATCATCCTCCCTGTCATCTACCTTTCTGTACATTTTAATTACACATTTAAAATGTAAGACATTCAGCTTGTATCTCTCCATAATGTCTGTAGTCTACAAAACAAAGTTATGACCCTTACCAGCAACATTGAAATAAGGATGTAAACACATACTTCAGCTCCAGCACCTGACTTACCTAAAACTCCTATGTACAGTACATTTCTCAGAGATAGGTAAGGCTATTAGTAGGGGAGGGGCTTATACTTATGCATGAAGAAATAGTACAGGTCAAGAAACAGATTTCCAAAATGTTGTTGTGATAAGAGAACAGTCTTAAAACTGAAAATAAAGAGTTGCCCTTTGTGTGGGTCTCTGTGAGTATACTTATGTGTGGTCACATAAGTGCACATGTGCTTAGAAAGCCAGAAAAATTCTATGAAACTAGCACAAGTGACAGCATTTTGAATATCATTTGCCTATTTATTTGACATTTGATTGCAGAAAAAGTCCAAATGGGCATAAAACCCATTTTTAGAGGAGGACCAAGAAGAAAAGCTCCATAGATATCATACAGATTTAATAAAAATTATATAAAATTCATACTTAATGTTATAGAGTATAAAATGAGATGTAACAGCAATACAAAATAAAAATAAAACCTTAGTCAGAAGATCATGGGTGCTACAGAAGACAAAGGGAAAGATAATAGCAAAGCTGTAACAGGTTAGAATAGGTATTAGATATAACAGAACAATATGTAAGAATGATAAAAGAATGTAAGGATAAGGATTTCAGCTAAGGACCACATTTTAATTATGACTAAAAGAGATAAAGTGCACTTGTTAAGCTGAAGTTACTATAATAAAAGATGTTTGAATGATCACTGATGCAGTAGCCTTAGCTACATATAACAGCTCAAGCTGAGCTGACAAAAAGACACATTTCAGTGGGAAGCCCTACAACAGAGACAGGGAAGCTGAACCCTGAATGGACAATGCTAGGAAAAACAAGAAATAAACATCCACACTCTATCATGGAAAACACAACAAAAAACAAGGGGGGGTGGTGGAGGAGAGCAGTTACTGTAGCAGTGATCATTCAAACATTTAATCTTTTGGTTCATCTTACACAACTGTACTATGGTCTTCATATTAATTGCTGCTGCAGTAGCATGAGCAATTTGGGTGAATTACCATAGCTAACTATATTTGGGAGGTGGATGGAGAAGTGTCCTTCAGCCCATGGAGAATGATCCTAGCAAAGCTTGATCTAGACCTATAAAAATAAATCAAGCCTATAGTGGTTTGTAAACGTATGTACAGAAGATCAAGTAGCAGCTTCTAGAATACTTCCAGAATCCAACCCTTTCCAAAAAGCAATATATGAAGCCAATGCCCTTGTAGAATGGACCTTGAACCCGCCTGAAACAGATTTGTCATTGTAAGTACAACAAAAGGTAATAGGCTTAGACAAACATTAGGAAACATAAAACCACAAAAGACCAGTATCTAAATGTTTATTATACTCTGACGTCTCAGCAAACATTTGGAAATAGCCTGCTTTGAGACAGGTTGGCCTTTCTTGCATTCTCAAGAAATGAACAATTGATCCAACAAATTGAAAGATGTAGATCTGTCAGGACAGTACCTGAGTTGTCTGGGGACATCCAAGGTATGGAGTATCCTTTCTTTCTCATTTTTAGGTTCAGGAAAGAAAATGTAGAGATGGATTGTTTGGCTTAAAGTAAGCACGGATACCATTTTAGGCATAAAAGGAGGGTTAATTCTCAAAGAAACCCTGTGCCTATGGAAAATGAGGTTGGGTTGACGGAACATAAAAGCTTGCAATTCAGATACCCTTCTTGTAGAGGTCAGACCAATCAATAAAACTGTTTTACAAGTTAACAACCTCAAGTCAGCCAGAATAGCTGGTTCAAATGGAGCAAATGTTAACTTCTCTAAAAGAGAATAAAGATCGAAGGAAGGACCACAAGTTTACCTGCAGACCTCCTATGCAAAACCCCTTTCAAGAACATTTTGACATGAGACTGCCTTGAAAGAGAAGGATCCATGGGTAGACATGCTGAAATGGCAAATAAATGAACCTTCATAGAGGAATAAAAAGGACCATAGGATAGTAACTCACGGAAATATTGTAAAACCAGAAAACAAGTAGCCCTGAAAGGATGCTGATTATGTTATTGGCACCAATTAGAAAACCTTTTCCATTTGTTAAAATATGATTTTCTAGTAGAAGACTTTCTTGCCTCCATTAGTATCTGCTGCACATCCTCTGAAAACAGGTGCCTGAAAGGAATTAAGACCCTATCATCCAGGTAGTTAATTGAAGATGATTGATTTTGAGGTACATCAAACACACCTGTTCTTGTGTGAGTAGATCCATTCTATGAAGAATTTGTGGTAATTTCCCCAGGCCATTTCCAAAAGAAGGGAGAACCACAGTTGCCTGGGCCAGAAGGGAGTCACCACAATGATCTCGGTAGATTCCTTCAGAATCTAACAAAGTACCCTGGATATAAGTGGAAATGGTGAAGAGGTATACAGGAATATATCTGTCCAAAGAAAAGAAAAGTCATCTGTCTTCCAGGCCTTCTTGCATGGAGTTTTAGAACAGAATTGTGTCAGTTGGTTGTTCAGAAAGAAGGCAAAAAGGTCTACTTAGGAAACTCCCCACAGATAAAGCAATTCTTGGAAAAAACCCTGATCTAGTTTCCATCCATGATGGTCTGCACTGGTCCTGCTCAATTTGTCTACAACACAGTTTTGCTCTGATGGAATGCAATATGCTTCTAGAGTGAGGTTGTGCTAAAAAGCTATATCCCAAGTTAAAGTGGCTTGTCTGTAAAGTTGATATGACCTGGTTCCCCCTTGTTTACTGATGTATCACATAACTGTGGTATTGTCTGTAACCACTTGAAGAGGTCCCGGGGACCAAAGATGGTTCAGAGAGTTGATTGCATTGATCAGGACAAGCATCGCTTTGATAGTTATGTGCTTGCATCTGTCTTTTATGCCCCATTACCCATGAACTTTAATCCCTCCTGAAACTGCTCCCCAAGAAAAGTCTGAAAGATCTGTGCTGACTGATGGCTTTGGGAAAAGGAGGAAGAAGGAGATACCTGGATTTTAAGATATCTGTTTTTGCCACCAAAATATTTCTCTTCTGATAAACCCCAGTACTGGGATCTGAAAAGATAAAGGGTGTTGATTCTGTGACCAAAGTGATTTCAGATACCATTTTATCTTTCTCATGTGAAGTCTGGCCAGAGATATCATGAGACTCATAGATGCCATGAGACCCAAAATCGTGAGGTATTCCTTCACAGTTACTGAAGTCTGAGTGGAAAACCTTAGACATAGATCTAAATAAAGATCTATTTTTTTTTCCTGTAGAAGAAAAGCTCTTTGAACTGAAGTGTCTAGTTGACATCCCAGAAACACATTCATATGTGAGCGAAAGAAAAAAAGAAAGACGTTTAAATGTTCTCTTGGAATCCCAGCTAGTGCAAGAAGTCTCTCACACAAGAGAGAGATTCCTAACATTTTGAAAAAGACTCTGCATAGACAAGCAAGCCATCTAAATATGGAAAAATGTGGATACCCTGTAGCCTGCAATGAGGTATCATTTGTGAACACTCTTTGTGCTGTGGATAGTCCAAAGGATAGAGGAGAGAACTGATAATGGGATCCAGACACACAATACCTTAAGAAACGTTTGAAGTCTGAATGGATACAGATGTGATGATAAGCATTTTTTTTATGTCTAGTGTTACCAGGAAACCAGAAGGAGGAAGAAGTGATAGGTTGTGAAATGACATCATTTTGAATGTGGGTCCTATTACAAACATTTTTGGAAAGTAAGATACAGAACTGGTCTTCAAGCATTTTCATTCTTTGGCACTAAGAACATCATTGAATAAAATGCCTTCCCCACCTGGGGAGGAGGAACTGGTTCTATCACTCCTTGAGACCACATGTGATGAAAAACAAGTGGGAACAAAACAGGTTGATCTGCAAAATCAGGAATGACCCCCTGGAAAGTAAGATTTACCTGCCAATGCCATCTGGCTATCTGTAGCCCTGGTTGATGATTTTCAGAACCCATTTGTCTGAAACAATCTGTTGGCAAAGATTAAAATGGAGAATCAGACTTTCTATTAAGAAAAAAGGGGCCAGGGTGGAGGGCGTCAGAAGGTCTCTTGAATTGTTATTCAGACTTGCTGAACTCTCCAAGGTTTTTTGAAACTTGACTTCTTTTTGGAATCACTTTACCACTTTTTCTTAAATGTCTGTTGACATGAACTCTGTTGAGGCTTATTCTGTTTTTTTTTTTTGCCAAAATTGGATTTGGAGAAAAAATCCCTTGTGCAATTTGGAAAAGGAGGGCTAAAAAAGAGACTCCCTGTATCAGCTTGCCCCTTTCATCACACATTTTAATCACCTCTGCAGCAGAGGGGCCAGACGCTAAATCTCTATACAAGGGAGAATTTAAAATCTTATTTTTAAATCACCTGAGAGGTTCTGAGAAAGGCAGCCAAGGAAACCTCCTTAAAACAGCACAAGTGGCCATAGGCCTGGATGACATTTCAACAGAATCATACACACTCTGCAAACAGTGAATAGTGCCTGTGCAACAGAATAAGTTATTGAATGCAGATTTTTCTTCACAAGCAGAAACTGTAGATAAAACGTTACTCATGCTTTCAAGATTTGTTAGAACAAACTTTCACATATGAGTCAACTAAGGCTATATAGCTGATGGATCAAGTTTGGGAATAGCGTATAAAAATTTAAGACTGAGGAACTTTATACATCCTATTTGCCTTTTTAGGCACAGCCATCTGACCATCAGAAAAACTGCAGGCAGCAAGACACACATTCTCTAAAGCAGACAGGACAGGACAGGAGAAATGGGTGTAGGTTCTGGAAAATCATTCTGTAGCAACTCAGTATTTTCTGAGGGACTGAGAAACTTCAGTGTTCTTGCACTGAAAACACTGGCACATTCTAGCAGTAGTCTCAGGGAAAGAGAAACCCTACAGGGCGAGTCAGAAACTGAGCTCTCCTCTGAATCTGAATCAGAAGTCTAAGGACGTAAACCTGAATCATCCCTGCATTCATGCTCAGGTTCAGGATCATGAATCTATTCAGGAAAAGAGGAATCCCTTTTTCATTTACCAGAAACTACTCTACAAGAAGGATTAGTATCCTGAATTAAACCGAGCCAGTCCCACTAAAGTATTCATATCCAAAGAAATTTTCAGAAGGAAGGGTGAATACGTGCTTGGTTTTCTGTTTCTTTTTGACAGGAAAAAATGTGTCTAACCATGTTACTAATGGCAGCCTCTGTTTTGCAAGAATGGGCACAGCCTTCCCTGTTCCCTCTCCCAGCACCAACAAGAGTTGATCTCCCTTGTCCACTGAGTGGACTGTAACAGATGCAGATGTCATGACTAACCCCTAGTTCCATAGTGGTTGTAGATGCTACATCAGAGAGATGTGAAGTAAAAGATGAGTTGTCTGAGGTACAACAAGTGGCCACAGCAGAGTCACCCACCTCCAGCTGAGGCAAATTACTACCCTGCTGTTGTGGCAAAGGTTGTTTACTTAACTTTTGCTTTTTGTGGCTGGAAGAAGGACTGATAGTGGGACTGGCAATCTGTTCCATGGTCAAGCAGAAAATGGTGCCTCTTTCCCAGGGAATACAAGCAGCAATTGCCAGTAAAACTCCCAGTTCACAAAAAGATCTATTTTTTTCCTGTAGAAGAAAAGCTCTTTGAACTGAAGTGTCTAGTTGATAAAGAAAACAGAGTACAAAGCACCTTGAAACACTAAAACAACTCCACAATGGGGAAATAAAAACAACTTCTCCACAGAAAGTATGTTATCAGTTACTTTATACTATTTTTAAACTAACAGAAAAATGAGTGCTCTGTTTAAAGGAAAGTTACATTCTCAAGACATTTCATTAAAACACAACAGTCTTAGATTTAAATTAACTTTTCTAAAGTGGAATGTAATACAACTACAATAAATTTAAGAAAGTGGAAGTGTTTTCTCCAAATGGAACTTATTTGCCTATTATTGATCCTCAAATGCCTCAGAGCAGTGTACTCTTCAATAGCAGTAAAGATCTGAAGGACTTTGCAACCAAACTTATCTTTGTCAGCTCAGCTTGTGCAGCTTGACAGTTTGGGTATGTGGAAGGTGCCCTGAAGCTTTGGAAACTGGCCAGGTGTTATATCCTTGACAGAATGAAACCCATATAGCTAAGTCTACTGTGGCAGTGATCAATATGAATAACACTAAATAGATGAAATAAGGTAGTTTGAGGAAAGAGTAGTGTGAAATGGAAAATGTTGCAGAAAATGAGAAATAGATGTGGGGGAGTGCAGGTAAAGGAATTTGTATATGGGGTGAGTGAGGAGAATGAAGAAGCAAAGATCAATACAGTTGGAATAGAGGATATCGTTATAAACATAGAAGTATGAGAGAGAAGAGATATAAAGGAGGTGAAAACAGATTTAAATGACATAAGAAGATGAATATTATTAATCAGGTGTGAGACAGGAACAGAGGCAAGATTTAAGGAGTAATGTTTTAAAACATTAACATGTTTTAACAGTCTGCTTCATCAGATTAATGGAACAATTAGTATCATATTATTCAGCCAGGCATTGGGAGTAGAGTTTTATGTATTTGTTTTCCTGGAAAACTGGTACCAACTGCTTTAACTTTTAATGACCAGATACTGAAATGCATGAGAATTATAATGCAGACACTTTTTATTTTAATGTGCAGACATACCTCTTAGCCTGTTAGCACACGAAATGTGGACAAAGCCAAAAGTAATGGGAGGACAAAGGCCCCAGAAATAGGACACATTTTAAATATTGCTCTTATAACCTTTCAAAAGTTGTTAGAATAAAAGGTGTTGTGTTACTATGCATTTTCTGATGGATTTGAAATCTGGAATTCAAATGTCAGTCATTGTTTAGCAAATTCAGTCCTTACTGATTTGCCAGAAAACAACATATTTTATGAAGAACAGACCAAAAATATAAGCCATAAATCCGGACATTCTGCAAAAGTCTGGACAGTTAACAGGTATGAGTGCAGACTGTTTCTACTGGTTACAGTTAATGATCATTCAAGCATTTAGCAGTAAATTTGTAGAAGTGTAGGATTTTATTTTTCAGCATTTGTTTTGCATTAACTAACAATATTCTTTCTACTAACCACTGCCAACATTTTCTTGTTAAAAAAAAATAATTTATTGTTGTGTGAGTTTGCAGTTTAACTAGTGGTCATAGAAATACGAAGAAGTCTTATTTTTTTGATAGGTTAGGTGCATGCATATTGTGAGGGGACTGGTTATAAGTTTCAGCACTGTATGGTGGTGTTTCACAATTGTCTTAAGCAGCACATTTCACATGTTTGCTTCACATTTGTTTGTTTATTGTATGGCTCAACCATACCAATATCTGTGTTTTTTTTTTTTGGGGGGGGCAATGGACAGAGTTACAGCAAATGATGTAGGAATTCTTCCATCTGTATACTTGTAAAAAAGTTAAAAATTATTATCAGGGAGGGATGGGCCACACTATTTCTTAGTTTGGGCATGTGTCTCAGTGTAGCACCATTCATGTTATTGTTTTAGAAAATGTCAGTAATAATATTTTGATAGGCTTCCTTTGTAATAGTAAGATGAAAGAATTGAGTCAGCTGTTGAGTGCAGGTGTAGATACTGTCCCTTGTAGGAATATCAGAGAAATGTTGTTTTTAGTAAAGGAAGCTGCTAGAAGTCGTTGAAACAATGAATTGGAGGGGTACTGGAATATGTTTGATATTAGGAAAGCTTTTGATTCATTTAGACACATCTGTATGTGGGATATATTGCAGGAGTATGTTTTTATAGGCAGGTTTGTGTGGTTTACAGAATGTATTCTGCTTCTTGGGTCTATCCTTTAGTCAGTGGTTGGATTTGGTGAGGCATTAAACTTCAGGTAGGAGTTAAGCAAAGGTAACCTCTGAGCCCCTTTCTTTTTTGTTTAGTGATAAATGCAGATATGTTGCCGGTGATCAAATTCATGCCCCCTGCCAGGACATTTCTGTTCTCAGGTGGCATGGTTCTCCTTACTTTATCATATGTAGGTGATTTAATTTTGTAGGAAAATATACGTCTTTGATTGTTCTGGTTTTTGATTCCATTTCATCCAAACTACAGAAAGTGTGATTGTCTGTTACTAAGGCTAAATGTTCTGGTTTTGGTTGTATTGGGTGCTTTTTTCATTTCATTTTCTGTGACTTCTGTTAAGGTTCTGTGTGTTTATGAGGAAGTGCTATTAGATCAATGGGTGAGCTGCTTGGCTGCTTTAAAGGTTATTGTACGTACGTGGAAATGCTTTAGGTTGACCTACCAGAAAAAAAGATTATTTACTATATCTCTGGGAGGTAAATTGCAAAACTTGGAAAGTTTTTTTTTTTTTTTTTTTGCTGCTTTGGAAAAAAAGTTAACTGAACTTTATTCTTCAATAATTTGGGGATGATGTTTAAATCCTGGGATGAAAGGTGTTCTATATAATATGGTAAAGAAGGAAGGGTTGGGACTTGACTATCCAGTACTTTTTTTTACAGTCCTTATTGTTATGTTGTATATTTGTGTTATATGTTCCAGTTCTCAGCCAGTACTTCAAAATTTTTAACAGAAAAGTATATTTTCCATTGAGGGTAAGAAATGGAATAGACCCTCATCTACAGGAGAGCAGTTGGAAGGTTTTAAGAAAAACTGGGACTGGAAATTGTCTTTAGATCCTTTCCATAAAATGAGGAAATGTTGGTACTTAGAAATCTTGAGGAATTTCTTTTTAGTAGATCCATGGGTACATCTCTGTGGTCATATTAACTGACTGTTAAGAAGGAGGTGAAATAAAAATGTTGCTCCTATTGATGGACTGTTCTAGGGTCTTGCAATTCTGGACAAATGTTCCTGTTATTAGAAAACTTTGCCTGACTTATGAAATGATTGTAAATGGACATTGTGATGCATTGGGAGCACTGTGGGTGAACAGTCCCAACAAAAAATGTTTTCCTGTGTATGTTTTTATGGAAAATATAATGTGGAAATAAACTGTATAAACAGATTTGGAATGTGAATGCTTTATTTAAGAAAAAATGTTTTTGTCTATGGGTGAAATGGTAAGGGGATTGATTTTATAATGCATTGCATTGTTTATGTTTATGTTACCAGTTACCTACCTTTCATGTTTCGTTTTCCATGTTTTTGATTTTTTTCTTGCGTTTATTGAAGTATTTTTGCATTTTGTAATTCTGTTTTTTTTTTCTGATTTTAATAAATCTCTTACACATTTTGGTAAGTATTATGGGATCTTTTACTTCCACTTACGCAATCACCAACTCAGGCAGATGGTACCTCAGCTCTAGACTGTAACAACAAAATCTTTCTGAAATTCTGAATTCATTAGCCATATATATAAAAAAATGTCAGTTCCACTAATGCAGTTTATAATAAAAAGAAATCAGAAACTTCTAATAAGACACTTGGATACAACATATCCACACACTATCCCAATGGAGTGTGTCTTTTTTGAGAGGTTACACTACCTTTGGCTGTGAAGTCATTACATAAATATTATGGCCACATTTCTCTTTCACAAATACTGCCCTCAGAAACCATGTCAGTAGTCATTAAGGAGTGATTCTATAACTGTCCTTTCCTTTCCTACATTGCCTGACATAAAAAGCCATATTTCCTACACTTCTTAAACCTCACTGTGAAGAAATGAAAAACACAATAGCCACAGTAATGTATTTCAACTTGTTGCTTTTAGATTTTATAATGTCCCAAAAAGCCAATCATTAGTATTCAACAATCATATACCTACCCTGTGCTTTCTCAAAAGGTATGCCTCCTCACCCTACTCTAAAAAGGATCGCTACCTTATGTGGACACCTCTGATGCTTGACTGTATGGACAATGAAAGAAACAATGACCACATAAATGTACTTCAATCTCTTCCTCTTAGAAAGCTATACATGTCCCTTCTCGCAAACTAACTTTATTAATAATTGTTTTTCATAAATCATGTCCCTGCTTTATGTTTCATATTCAACTTTACCCCATAACAAGATAGACACTTTAGAAAAAGACAGGTATTTTCTGCACACATTTCTAAAGTGCGATTACAATGAAAGTGAAAGACATATTGGACTGAGGAATGAATTTCATCTTGTTGTCCATAGACACATAGTCTGTCCAAAGGAAAGCCAAATCAAATAGCTGCCCTGTGTCTTTCAACATACTTTGTCTCACTGCCTGTCCCAAAAGGTAACCTCTTTCTGTATACTCTCCTGATATTAAGCTGTCAGACAGTCATACAAATTAATGCATTTTATTTATTTATTTGTTTACATTTGTTGACTGGGAATGTCCAACTGGACATAGGTCCATTTTCAGTGGAGACCTGGAGAGAAAAGTTCCAGAGTTAAAATATACAGACAGTAGTTATATTAGATTTACAAAGCAATTAACAATTTGATCAACATAGCAATTAACAATTACAAACATAGTTACAGATGAAGAACATCAGTAGATAAGTAGAATCTTTATCATCTGCGAAGTACATAACAGACATTAACAATTGTTACAATAAGAAGTTCCCTGCTGTATAATAAGTAGTTAGGCTTATGAGCATCTGAGCTTGCTATAATCAAGGTAGTTGGGGTGGAAAGAAAGGTAGTGGGTGGATGGGGTGAGTGATATTAGAGTGGGAGTTGTAAGGGCATAACCAGCAGATTTTTAGGTGTGCTTTTAGTAAAGTTTTGAAGTGGGTGCATGATGGTATGGAGGTAATTGTGGGTGGGAGGGAGTTCCATAATTTGGCTATGGCACAAGAAAATAGTGCTTTCCAGCAGACTTATTGGCTTTAGTGACCTGCAAGTGATTTTTGTTGCTGGATCTTAGTGGTCTGGTGGTGCGATAGGGTTGGAGTAGATTCTGGAGGGATGGGAAATTTAGTGGATGGTTTACTAGTTTGTGGGTGAGTGTGAGTTGATATCATTGAAGGAGATGAGAGAGTTCAAGCCAACCCAGTTCAGCAAGTGAGAGACAGCGGTGACTACGGTAGGATGCCCCTGTCGTGAATTTGGTGATTTTGTTGTAGCAGGTCTGTAGCTTGTTTAGATTGCATTGCCTTAGGTTGGTATATATTGGAGATGCATAATGTAGGGTGGAGATGAGGTGGAAATTTGCTACTGAAATCTTTGCTGCTTTGGTGAGAAGTTGTTTATTTCTGTATAATGCTCCTAGTTTTTTGTGGACTTTTTTATGGTCATGGATATGTGAATGTCAAATTTTAGTCTATTGTCTATTTCCACTCCTAGCAATTTGGTGTGATCTCTTGGGTGTATAGTAGTGTTGTCTTTTGCTGTGATGTTAAAGTGAGAATTGCTTTGAGTATGTTTGGTGGGTTGGAAGATGAGTAGTTTAGTTTTGTTTGGGTTGAGTATTAATTGGGCATCGGATAACCAAGTTTCAACAGAGGAAAAGGCTTCCTGTGTGACTTTTTTGCAGTTTGGGTAGGGACTGGGCTGAGCAGATTAACATTAATTAACAGACACTAATTACCTAATTAATTAATAAATAAATAAATTAATTAATTAATAGCTCATAAAACACTGTTGGGCTGAAGGACTTGGGCAAAGTTTTCATTTTTCCCTCCTGATGTTGGCTCTGCAGATGTACATCTGCAAATATAAATCCTGATAAAATTTTACTGTATCTCTGCTTTTTCCCAACTAATGTACAGACTACTATTTTACTCTATAGCCCATTTAAAACTAAAATAAATTAGATAAAATATATAAAGAAAAAATAAATGTAAGACTCAAAAGATTGTATTACATTTCTATTGAAAGAATATTTATATAATTATCACTGTTTTTTACTATGTTAAACTTATCCAGAGCACATTTCCATTTTTACTGTATTTTTTATTGTAAGTGCCTCTAAGTGTTTTCATCTGATGAAGGAGACCTTGACTTGTGCATATTAGTGTTAACTCTGATTTCTAAAGATATAGGCATACTTATTTTGGCAATCATTATAGGTTCACTGGTAGTTTATTTATTTATTTATTTGACATTTGTTAACCAGGTTGGTCCAACTGAGCCCATTTTTAGAACATACAAAAATGTATTACAAGTTATACAATATAGTAAAGATAAAAAGTAAAACGTGGAATATGCCAAAAAGTTAAGCAAAATACAGTTACAATAAACAAATAGGATGAGATCAATTTACCAAAATCTAGCAATAGCAAATATGAACAATATGAATTTACAGATGAGGCATAGAATGTACAAATATAAAGGCAGATTGGAGTCAATGTACAATAAGAACGACAGTAAACCACAAAAAATAGATGAACTACATACATAATTACATTGTTTTTAGTTGTAGTGGATACATAGTAGTCAGACTACTACTTGAGTATAGCTACTTAAAATTTTGAGACAGGCAGATTCAAGGAAAAGCAGCCATAAAGTTATTCAAGAGGAAGAGAAGTGAGTTAAAGAAGGAAAGAAAAGGGACAAAGAGATGGGAGGGTTCATGTAGGCTCCAGGCAAGGGCAGATGCTAGAGCTGAAGAGAAAAAAGTTTAGTTGCTAGGCAAGCAGTCTTGGAGACCATGCAGAATAACAAACTGAGCAATTGGAAGATGTGGGAATCTAAGTTTGGACTACAGGAATTAGATTGACAATAGCTTATACTCTCATCAGCTCATAGCCTTAGTCCTCTGCTATAAATAGGTTAATAGGTTCATAGGTAGGTACTAGGCTATTGGCCCAAGGGCCTACGTAAGCCTAGCCAGCAAGGTACCATAGCTTACGCCACCCAAGAAAGTTATTTTCCTGTGCCACTGTCCAGCAGAGACACAGAAGTGATCCCCGGGGTGTATTTCCTATTTCCTATTTCCTATCCACTCATCAAGACTTTTCTTGAAGAGTGCTATTGAAGAATTTTGCTTGCCATAGATAGGTAGCTTGTTCCAGAGTATAGGAAGTCTCTGGGACAGGAATCTATCCCTCCAGTATGTCCTGTTTATTGTGGTGACAAGGTTTAGGTCCCTAGAGCATGTAGCATGGAGGGATTGGCATTTCTTTAGGTGTAGCATGTCCAACAGCTCTGGGTTTGACATAGCTTTATATGTTAGGCAGAGATCACCTCGGAGTAGGCGATATGCTACAGAGTAAAGCTGGACTTTTTTGAGGCGGTCAGTGTAGGGCATTTGTTTGAGGCCAGTAATCCTCTTTGTGAGGTACTTCTGTGGCCTTTCCAGCTGCTGCAGATGTCTTGTGAGGTACATTCCAAAAGGGGCATTTACTATATAATGGGTCTAATGAGTGATGAGTAGAGGGGAACAATGATTTCTTTTTTCATGGATGAGAACCCTTTTATGATGAGGTGTGCCATGCAGAAGGACTTCCTGACTACTGTGGTGATGTGACTATCAAAGGAGAGACTACTGTCCACCTAGGTCCCAAGGTCTCTTATCACGCATTCGGTGTTAAGTAGATTGCCGTGTATGTAGTAGTTCATGGGTACAGAGTTTTTACCAAAGGGGATGACACTGCACTTTTTGGCATTGAGCTTGAGGCCATGGCTCTGACACCAGGCATCTGTCTCAGTGAGGCCCTTCTGTAGGATGTCCACATCATTTAGGGACTTGACTATGGCTCCTAGTTTGCAGTCATCTTTGAACTTCATCAGCCAGAGGCCTTCTGTGTTAGCCTGTACTTCAGAGAAGTATATACCAAACAGGAGAGGTCCCAGGACGGAACCCTGTGGCACTCCACTTGTCACTGCCTTGAGGTCAGATTTGGAGTCTGCAATTTTTACAGTGTGGGTTCTGTCAGTGAGCCAGTTGGCAACCTATCTTGTGACATAGGGATTTATACCTAGTTTTTTGCTAGGTCTCCTATAGTTTGGAAGGACTCCGTTTTTTTGGTACAATCCCTGGTGATCCTAAGTTATAGAACTCACCAAAATGTTTAGGTTACGCATCTTGGTTTCATTTAAGAAGTGTATAATTAAATCTTGGAAGAAGGTTTCTCTATATTTCATCACATGAAGGGTATAATGGATGATATGTGCTTGTTGCGGGATTGTTTTGTCAGAAGGTAAGCAAAATGGAGGATCAGTGAGGAAGCCAGAACCCAGCACTTGACATTATTTCATGATATGGCAAGAAAGGTTCGAGTCATTCTTGTGCAAAAATTCAGATTGCTAGGATTGTCTTAGCTACCATTTGCAGTTGCTTGTTTAAAGATGTCAGCATTGTAGTCAATGCAGCCATTATAAGGGCGGTTTAGAGGACGTTTTTCCTCTTTCCTGTGGCCTTACATTTCCCTATACTATACTATAGTGTAGCTGTGCTGACTTATTACTGTGTCTCTCAAGGCCTAATGGATTGATGGCTATGTAGGGATAGCATTGCAATATGAATGCTGGGTTTTTCCTCACCAAAATGAAGCATCTTTTCAATAGGCTAATTCTTAATGTGTTTATATTTTAACATTGTTGATTTTAGTAAATGTTGCTAACAGGTGTCTCAGGGATGTCATATGTTCATATGTGTTTACTTGGCTAATGACCACAAGGGCCTTTTTATGCCTAGTCCTGCATCCCAAATCTCTGACAAGTTCTGATACTTTTGATAAATGTAAGCTCGGGTTCGGGAGATGAAACATTTATAAGCTAGGGCCTGGGAGCTGAACCATTTACAGGTTGCCTGTTCCTGATAGTTTTTAGTGATTGAGATGTGCACATCTTATTTGCTTATAAATAGCTGTTTCTTTATGTTTTTCCTGCAACAGTTATTTTTTGATAAAGAGGTAAATGGGGTTTCCTGCAGCCTGTTACTGATGACTAATCAAAAGAGTTTTGACCAAAATACATTAGACTTGCAAACTTCTGTTTAAGTTTGCATTGAATTCCTTTCACATATGGCTATCAGCTCTGTTTATTAGTGATATGGCCAATGTTACAAATCACACATTGATCAATGATTTGCTTCTCTCTAATAAGGTACAAGTATCAAAGAAAAAGAAAAATCATGTGTAAGTAGCATATGAAAACAATATACTAGAAATTACAGTGATGGTTTGTTGCCACTTTGCATATCACATTATTAAAAATGTGCATCAAGATATTGAGTAAATGTAGCAGTCAGGATAGTCTATCTCAGGCTATGGTACAATAATGCCTGCATAAAGGTATATAAATGTTTGCAAAAAGGGGTCTGTCTTCGACCCCTATAAGTATTGTTTAGGCCATGTCTCACACTATAACAGAGTTGAACCAGGGTATAACTTAACCATTTTTTAGCATAATCAGGGCACTTCACCCACTACATAGTTATTAAAATAAAAAAGTAACAGCTATAGTGTAGCAATGGATCCAGTTTCTGTTTTTTTTTTTTTTTTTTGTTTAGTCAAAGGGAAAGCTGTGCTTATAGCAGCATGGTTATCTGCTGGCTAAGCACTAAATAGTTTTCTCTGCAAGATGTTTGATTTCAAATGTGCTTCATATAAATTGTATTTTTACAACTCTGATCGACCATTGAGCATTGTATAAATACATTTCAAGTTTACATTTCTGAGTGTCTGTTGCTAAGACACTTGTAAAAAACAATAAAGTCTGTTTATCTATCTGGTGTGAATTGAAATGTTTTAATATATATTTCACATATTTCTCATTTCTGAAGACTTTTATTTGTTTTGTGGTGTCTTAAACAAGTAGCAAAGTCAAGTTTCCATATGTTATTGCTTCCAAAGCATAAGATGGTTCCAAATCACAGAAATGTTTTCTGCATTTTTGCCAATGCTCCTTAGTTTTGTAGTCTATGTATGAATATTTTGATCCTATGCAATATCAAAATTAAGAACCAATGGTAATATTTTATTGCCCAAATGTACTTGGACAATTTACTTTACCCTATATTCAGTGCATTTCTTAAAACAATTGACTTTTTGCATATGCAAGATTTTAATGGCAAATATCTTCATTATTTATGAATGAAATAAGACTGCTCCTAAGCATCTGTGTATGATTATTGTTTGCCTGACTGTTATTTATAAATTTTCCTCACAGACATTAGAATGCATTAAATTAAGTGTAACAGATAAATGTAGTGATGTGTAGGGAACTTGCAAATAAAGAGGGAAAAAATTGTTACATTAAACAAAATATAAGCTGCAGTTGCGTGTCATCTCAAGAAAGGCTGGTCCTCATTCATAGATTATGATTATATAGTCATTATCTATTATTAAAAGAGTAGTACTACATTAAGATATTGAAGTGTGATAATCTTTCTTCTTACTTTTTAACAGATATCATTTTTTGTTAAAAAATAAAATGATCATTTTTAATTCACGTTAAAATTGTTTCTTGAAACTATATAACATCATTGTATACATGTATGCAGTAGAAAAAATACATTAGTAAACCAACATAATACAATAATATGTATATAACAATTCCAAGTGCATCATGTTAAATGTTGACATCCTATGTCAACATTTAATGTGATGTACCTATGAACATTGCATAAGCTTCATCAGAACATACTGCTATCGGTAGAATAACCTGTCCATAAAGAGATATTGAGAAGTTCAGTAAATGTTATGACCCTCAGCTCCATTGTTCTCTTTTGGCACCCCCCCCCCCCATACACACACAAATGGCCATTGCTTCTTCAGACAGCAGAGCTTAAGTACTTTTCTAACTTATATAGAAGTGTTGTTCTTATTTAGGAAGAGGACATCAGACTGATCTTATAGATGGATTATGTGACAATGTCCAATGTGTTTCTGTTGTTTTGTGGATGGAGATGCGTTTCCTTTCTGACTTCCATTATGCTTTTGGCTAAACTGCATGCCTTGATCACCAACCTGTAAGAAGCTTGTTTATATTAAGTTTTTGTCCAAAAAGAGCAGAGATAGTCTTAAATGTACACTTTTTTCAGATAATGACATAATAGAGCTTATACCCACCCACAATGTTTACAGATCAGTCTGAAGTAAAGATTGAAGGAACTGCATGCCTTAACAATGTCTGACTCATTGTACCGAAATCTATAACAATAATGTACAAGTTGTAATCCTTTGAATTAACCCACAGTGTCATGTTTTAACAATTCTGGTGTATTTTATTTATTAAAAAAATGACAAACATGTTCAGTTATATGACTGTCAGTTGGGAATTTGCACTAACAGATATTCAACTTTTGAATTTATTAAGCATTTTTTTACTAATTACTTTTACTATTGCTTTCCCTATCTTAGCTAATGTATCAGAGATTGAATTATGTTTTGCATCAGTTCTTTCATGTTTGTGCAGCAGTTGGCATTGCTAAAATATCTGTTTCTTTTTTCCAGTATCTTTATTTGGATTTCCCTGAAGAAATATCAAAAACTTCTTTAACATGTGACAATGACAAGTACATAGAGAATGTTTTGTTTATAACACATTGAAGAATTAACAGAAAAACTATATAATAGCATAACCCTCTGGATTCAATAAATGCCATGTAGGCTCCATGTAGAGCCTACATGGAGTGTATCCATGTAGATGGCCACAAAGTATCACTGGTAGCGCATACTGCATATTCATGATGTGCATTGTGCCTAAGTAAAGTTGCAAGATGTGTACCAGTAGCACTGGCTGCAAAAATCCAAAGACCATTACTGATAATGAATCTGTGTAAGCCTCGATGGTCCACCCACATCACATACCACCAGAAGAATATTCAGTCAATCCAGCCATCCCAAATGACTATCTGAAATCCACAAATCTTATTCTATCTTGTGTCATTTTATGTGTATTTTTTTATTCATCCCAACTATTTGTGCAGTGTGCTATAGTGCATGCAGATGCTTATCAGGTTTGCACAGCGGGACCACCCAGGTAGCAGACATGACCCAGACATTTAAAAATAGAAAGAGGATGCTTTCACTAAGCTGACTGTACAATGCTGTGCAATGTGCAAACCTGCTAAATGGAGCCGCGCTATGCTGATACATTGGAAGACATAACATCTAGTAAAAAAATCCTAACAACCTCACTACCCTGGTGGTGACATGGGTTAATCTTTGAATTAAAGTACAGATGATCCTGGGTTCTAATTCTGGGAGTGCATACTTTTTTTTTCAATATGATAGTTCAAAATTGCAGAATATCCAAATAACCTGGTAATGAAAGGGAATGACCGTGGAAGTCTCTTGGTGATGTTTTTTGCCATTTTTTTTTACAAGATGCATGGTGTTTAGCATTATGCAAATATGAGGTTGTTTTTATACATATGTATGGTCTGTGCAATAGTAAGTGGTGTGCACCATTTTCAGATGTATCAAATTGCACACAGTGTGCACTCTAGGAAAAGTCAAATGGTAGGGAAACCATGGTATTTAAAGAGGAAATACCAGGAATTACACTTTATACATTGAACTTTGACTTGTACAGCAATGACTGGAGCATATTAATTTGTACATTTTAGAGCACAGTGCTGGGGAGTTCAGGAGTCTAAGGTTTTTATTGGGCTATTGGTTAGGGATCATGGCCCACTCCTTTTGCAGGACTATAATGGCACCCAATACAAAGGGGAAGCCTAGGATAGTTTGGCAAGTGTACTTATCAGTGTGACTGGTATCCCCTGCACCAGTTAACAATGTCATCACCACTATGATGACCTCTATAGGAGAAAGAGGGATACCCTTGATCAAGGGATCAGGGATTGCCAGGCAAGGAACACCCCAGTGACCTGCAAGTATGATGTACATGTATTACCTGTAAATACTCAAGCTGACTGTGGTAAACAGTGGTATTCATAATTGCTTTTTCTTTTTCCTTTTTCCACAACTGCAGAAGAGAGGGCCTCAAATGTGAGGTCCCATGGTAGGCAACTGCAGAGGATGAGACAAGCATGTGGTAAGTAAGAATAGTTATATAAAGCACTCTTATTGCGGCCTTAATAGTTATGGATGGATTAGTAGCTATATAATACTTTCCTATGATTTTGGAAATACATATCTGTACAATACCTTTCAATACTACCTATGTTTGCTGAAAATTCTGATTTAAGAATCATTGCTTTGCCTTGGTCATTGTAGGGTCCATGGTTATCTGGCAAGTACTTTATGAAGACCTCAATAAATGAGTGTCAATAAGTTGTGTTATCACAAATCCTGTGCAGCTATCCACGTGTGTAATAGCAACATTTGCAATATGTTCATAATGAAGGTTCCTTGTACACCCAAATATGTAAAGATATGTCCAGATATCCTGCTCTAAAAGGGGAGACGTGTGGTCTGAAAAGCAAAGCAACATTTGTACATTCCCAGATAGCATTGCCCCTGAGTCTATAAAAGTGTAAAACAAAAAAGAGTTTACAATATGATGTTGTATTCAAAAGCAAAAGTACAGTATTACAGTAGATACCACTTGTGGCTTGTAATCCCACACTCCCCAAATATAACAATCATCAGATTACACTACTGTGTTAGCTTTACATCAATAGAAATATAGTACTGTTATGTAATGATCATTATAGCATTTCATGTGCAGACTACCAGACTTGGCCTACTGTCACATGTAAGCACTGTACATGTAGTTGAAGTAATACAGGGATTTCTTAGCAGTTGTAATTGTTTATAGTAGATTGTATCAGAAGACAATAAAGTTATTTTTGAAATCTTGTTGTATAATGTGTGAAATTGCTAATGTTCTAATTTTTCTCTCACCTCACCCCATATTTTCTTTTTGTTATTTATGTGTTACTTATTTTTATTATTGTTTATTTCTTACTATTATAATATTATTTCTTTAATCATATTACACCTTATTATATCACTTTTATTTCATATGTTTTGTTTATTACGTATACTTTATCTTCTGTTTATGTTAAATTTCATTATGTATCATTCAATTTGCATTAATATTATTTAACCTTTGTTATAATGTTTTGTTATATTCTTTTTTCTGTAAAACTTTTGATTGTTTTTGTTTTATTTGGCTTTTTTTATGTTAATACTACAGCACAGCAGGGTAGGCCGGTTCCTGGTGATCTGCCTACGCTTGCTCCACTGGCTGCAGCACCAAGGCCCAGCACTTCTGGGCTGCCATCTGGTGGCACCTCCCCCACTGCACCTGCCCTACCTGGACCCTCAGGTAGAACTGCTTTATGGGCCAGGTGTGTGTTCCTCCATAGGAGCAGAGGCAGGGAGGGTGCTTACATCACCCATGTGGAGTTGCCAGATGTGATGCATAGGACTGTGCACCAGACTGTGGGCATATGCCTACGCCAGATCGAGAACACGCTGTCCATCCTTGTATGGCAAACAGACTGTAGGCCAAGATGTCAGCCACAGCAGTCAGTGGAGCAATTTTGGAACAATGCTGACAGCCCAATGGACTTGAGTCACACTGTTACCATGCTGACATCCATGGGGCCTTGATTTCCCCACATCCCAACCCAACCAAGGTGATTACCCCACTTTTTGTGTCTTTCACTGACCCTGTCCTTGTCTTGTATGTCTTATCTGTCTGCAAATGCTTCCTCACCTTCCCCACTTGCCTACCCCAGACTTGCCAATAAAGGGCACATGACCCTAAAAGAAATTCATCCCATATACAGCTCTGCATGTCACAGATGTGTCTACTTGACACACCTAATTTTGTCCAGTTGTCATGACAACACAATTATGTTGTTGTCACCCATCTATCTGGATACATACACACAAATACATCTTAAAATGTGTACATGTGCCCAGTGTTTACTGTTGAAGACATGGATAGCTATGATTCTTCCCTGCACCATTCCTACACATTCCTACCTTCTTGTGACTTTGTTTGAATTATTGTTGATGGTGCATGATGCACAGCATCACCAAGCACTGGCAAAGGCATAGAGGAGCTTATTCATTTATTTTGTATGGCTTTTCCACTCAGTGGTGCACATTGTGCATAACCACAGACGTCAAAAAAAAGTAAAGCCATGTTGGCTAGCATGAGCAAGCATTGACTGTTATTTTGTGGGTGTGAATCCAAGGCATAAACCCCTATGTGAGCTTGTGAGGTATCCCTTAGAGAACAAATCTTGAGCATTTGGAAGGGGGCATATATCGGTGTCATGTTAACAGGCAGGTTTGCCAGCACACATGTGACAGATGATACACATGCTGTTCAACATGCCTTGGCAGTTACAGTTGTATACCTCATGGTTCTTGTAAACCCTATCCTGTTACCCATTTCTGTCATGTGAACATGACTTCAATATAAGGCACAAATCAATTTAGGATACTGCAATACATGATACAATTGTTGCATTCATCTGAATATATACTTAGAAATAATCTTCACAATTGTCATGTTGTAGCATACCATGCAGTGATGTATTAAAGATTGTGGATGGTGATGCCTGTAAGTCACCAAGCATGCCCAGTGCTACTCTGTGAAATGCCCCTGTGACTACAAACAGGCTTTAAACACATACCGTACTTTCTGCTGGGGGGTTTCCTGCACTTGTCTCTGTCTGTGAGTCAATGCTAAGAGAATTTGCTGAGTTTCTCCAGGGTCTATGTGCCCTAGAAAAATTTCCATCTTCTCTGTATATGGCTATTGCCAGCAGCAGCAGTGTCTTCAGCCTGTATTACAGACAGATGTATTCAAAAAGCAGCAGGTAATGAAAATCCATTTCTGCCTGCTTTGTGTCTGTACTGAAGTATGATCTCAACACACAAAAAGCAAAACAAGGAAATGAACATAGCATGAATGCTTTTATATCTTGTGTAGTAGCTTTGCATACTTGGCTGATTACCATGCAATTCAGCTGTGTATGTTGTAATTAGCATCTCTGAAGCACAGAGCAGGACACATGCAATCAATTATTGATGTACCCCATTACAAAAAGAGAAAGGAGTAGCTGGGTAGACTGATGTTGATGAGAGTTAGTACATGCTTGCAACTGAAATGCACATAGGATCATAGAATAATAGGAGGTTATTAGGCTAATGGCCATGCAGCCCTTACAAGTCTAGCCAAGAGTTTATCCTCAAAAAGAAACCTCAGTAAGCACCTGTTGCCCCTGTCAATGAGGGACAAAGGTGGAACCCCTGGGACAAATTTGTGGTTTCCCTTCCACTCCTGATGGTTGCACTTGAAGAGGGTCAGCGAGATACTCTATTTGACATGTATGAGAAGTCTATTCCAGAGACAGGGCAGCCTCTGTGAGACAAGCCTGTCTCTCCAGCAGGTTTTGTTGATATCGCATATTAGATTTAGATCTTTTGAGACAGTAATATGTGAGGAGTTAGTGTTACAGATGTATCTCTAGTAGGGCAGGGTCTGATATTGCCTTGTAAAGCAGACACAGGTCACATCTAAGCAATCTGTATGATACCAAGTAGAGTGATATTGATTTGAGCCTGTCAGCATAGGACAGGAGTTGGAGGCCATGGATTCTCCTTGTGAGGTACTACTGTGGCCTTTCCAGTTGGTACAGGTGTTTGGAGAGGTACATACCAAACATAGCATTATACTCAATTACAGGCCAATAACCTCCTTTTTTTCTGGATGCAACCCCTTTACTTATGAGATGAACCAAGTAAAAGACTTTTCTGACCACTGCACCTACATGATGGTAGAACATGAGATTGTTGTCAACCTGAGTACCCAGGTCTCTCACCGCAGGTATTGTGCTTAGGGGGTTGTTGTCAATGTGGTAATTAGTAGGGGCCATGTTTTTGTTGAATGGTATGATGATACATTTTTTGCATTTATCTTAAGGCCATGACTTTGGCACCAGACATGTGTTGCTGTAGACCCTCCTGCAGTATGTTAACATCATTTGGGGAGTCAATGGCATCACCTAACTTACAGTCATCCCCAAACCTGGTCAGCCAAAGGTCCTTTGTCTTTGTCAGGACCTCTGTGAAGTAGATGTCAAACAGTAGGGTTCCCAGGACAGATTCCTGGGGAACACCACTACTGATAGGTCTGCTGTTGGAGGTGGTGACACCTATTTTGACCTTGTGGGTCCCATTGGTGAGGCCGTTGCCACCCACCTGATGGGATAGGGATTTACACCAAGTCGAGTTAACTTTTCAATGATGCCCAAGTGGGGGATTGGGTCAAGGCCTTGCCCAAGTCAAGGTAAGCTCTATGTACTGACTTTCTCTCATCCAGAGCCTTGGTGACAGTCTCAAAGAAGTCAGCCAGGTTCAACAGGCAAGATCTGCCCCTGATGAATCTGAATTGGGTGTAGTCAGTTGCTTGTAGATTGCTTATGTCCTTGTTTATGAAATCCATAATAATATGCTCCATGGCTTTACAGATCAGACTTGTCAATTTAATAGGGCAATAGTTTCCCAGGTCAGTAGTGGCACCACCTTTGTGCAAGGGGTTGACAATGGCAGTTCTCCACTCTGCTGGAGTGAGGCATGTAATTAGGCTGTGGTTGAATAAGGTGCTCAATGGTGTAGCTAATTTGTGCTGAAGATAGTGCAGAATACAGCCTGGGATACTATCAGGTCCCATGGAAGCTGTGTTCATTGCCTCGGATATGGCCTTTAACACTTGATCTATGGAGATGTGAGGTGTTTTGCAAGTATCAAAGATGCTGAATGGGCCTTTGGGGGGAATAGGGGGTGACGTTTGTGCTGAACCTATCAGCTAGCAGGTAAGTTGTATTTACCATATTTTGACAGAGGAGTATTGCACTCCATCAGGTATGTATTCATCTTGTTACCTAAATATTGCCAGTGCTGGGATGCAGATAACAAGACATGTGAAGTAACTCTGTATGCACTTGTTAGAAATATACTTAGTGTCTATGCAAGAAGGACTCGATAGATAATCACTTAAATATTCTAAAAAGAAGTCACATTAGGTCTGTGGCATGTGACTTATTTTTAGAGTATTTAAGTGGTTGTCTATTGAGTCCTTCTTGCATACAGACCAAAGAAGGGTGAGTCCAGAAAGCTTTGTGGTTTTAATAAAACTGCTATTTGATATTGTTGCTGGGATTCTTCGGACTTCTTGGATTAATCACTGCACTCTGCATTTCCATTACTTTGAGTTGTTTGGTTTTATGTATAATGCATGCCCATGATTCTTATAGAAAGGATCACCCATGTCCAGCATAGAATCAGCAGTGATCCATGGTGGATAACTTGTTCACATCAAGTCTCCCAGCCTGTGCTCAAACAGGTTTATGGATGTGCTCTGCATAACATACAATTGGAGTCCTAATGCAGATGAGTGACAACCTTTGAGACATGTGTCTACCCAGCATGTCCTATGTATGTCATAGTACATTGAGGTCCCTGGAACAGGTGCCTGTGGTCCCATATAACTTATGTATGTGCAGCATATTAATCTCATTTTGCCCAAAGATGGCCATGTATTGCTTCAATATTTTGGCTCAAAGCTATATATCTGATACTGCATACACTCACAGCTACTTCAGTTTGCTCACAAAAGAGAGATGTTTTCATACTCAGAGATATCTAATGTCTGTCAACTTCTTGCAGGTGTCTGGGACAATACTTATCAAAAGGAAGAGTATATACCTCAATACGGTTGATGATAGATGAGTATGGGGATTGATATACTTTTTGTCAATGTAATGCCTTCCCTAATCAGATGTAGGACAGAGGATGCCATCCTCCTCACAGTATAGAAAAGTATCAGTTGACATGTGTTTCAAGATATACTAATGCATAATTGGGGTATACTGTATGCTGGTGCTTTCTTTAAATAAGCAGGAACATGTATTGACACAGGGTATGGTGATGCATGTTTGTGCAGTTGTTATAAAACCCATGGCTTTTCCAGCAGTCATTAGTGACACAAAACTTTTTTGCCATACATCCTCTGCTTTCTTTTGGGACTTTTGATATGTATATGGCAAACAAGAGGGGAGACAGCACTAACACATCTGTTACATCACAGGTGACAGGTCAACTGCTTGAGGTGAGGTCTCCCACTTTGACTGAGTATTGTTGGTCTGTCATCTGATTTGCAACCCACCTATTAAGAGAAGCTGTGATATTCACCTTGGTTAGTTTCTCAGTGGGCACAAGTGTTGAATTCCGTTGAAGTGCCTGGCCAAGTCGAGATAGGGTGTGTACACAGCCATGTATATGTCTCTGCTCACAGTCTGGATTTCACACAGTTTTTTGCAGGCAAACGCTAGCCATAACAACAGATAACTGGAACAGATGTAATGTTTGGAAGTCACTGTGTCCTTTTTGTGTGAGATACATGCATATTATTTCCATTGCTTTAAACAAACATTGAATACAGTTATGGGAGTATAATCCCATTTGTATGTTGCCTATCCTACATTGTGTTGGAGGGAAATGGTCACTGTATTCCATTCATTGTGGACAACAGGAGTTCTCAGACCATTAATGAATATGGTGTCTAGTGCAGTAGCTCACTGCGTCAGCACATGAAGAACATAGACCAGAATGTCTTCTGGTGCCTTGGATTCTGTGATCATCCATATGTCCCCGACAGGGCATGCTGATGTCATCTACTATAAGATCACCTGCTGTCCTGTTAAAGTCAGACTTCTGCCCTGGTGTGTGCCTTAAGTACTGTGTTCTCTAGTCTGTAAACTTCCCTCTAGTCAACTTGATTTGTGTGTGTGTGTGTGTGTGTGTGTGTGTGTGTGTGTGTGTGTGTGTGTGTGTGTGTGTGTGTGTGTGTGTGTGTGTGTGTGTGTGTGTGTGTCTCATTATAGCATTCTTTCATGGGTCTGCTTGTATTTCTGATGGGTGTCATCATCCACGGTTCCAGGGCATAGCCAACATCCCCCAGTAAATGGCCTTGTGGGATGCCCCCCCCCTAGCAAACTTCTGGTACAGCTGTGATGTGTGCCAGATATGGAAGTCATGATACCTGCCAGGGTTGGCAGCATACACATTCAAGATTATCACTTGGGCATTGCACATGACTTGGCAGTTGATGGAGTACTACCCATTGTAGTTAATGTAGATTCTACCCTGCTCACCAGGTGGTGCCTTAATGTGTACATGAGTGCAAACTGTGGCACCTAGTAATTCAGTGTAATGCGCTACATGATATAAATGTTGCATATTGATGGTCCTCTCTTCAGCAGTGAGGGTAAAACATATGTGTTCACTGCCATGTATAAGTATAGCATCCAGGAACTGGTGGAGTATCCTAGATGGTGATGCCTGTGACACCCCATCATCTCTCTAGTTGGTATTTGAAAAGTACCTTTAGCTAATATTCTAAGGGCTACACATACCTTAGGTTCCACTGGGATGGATTCCCCCTTGATTGGCTCTGGCTGTTAGTTGAGACTAGCAGAACTCACAGGGCTCTTCTAATGTGCCCCCGTCCACCTATAGCACTCTACAATCTCCAGAGCATGTAGCACCTGGTAGGTCACCCTAGGCCTGAGCACTCTTCTCCTTCTCAGCCTAGGCCTATTGTCATCAGTACCAGCAACACTTACTTCAGCCTTGAGCACATACAGATGTAGAATAGCTACAGCAGCCCCTAGCATTATGTCAGTTAAAAGTTCCAAGTCTCTCCTCCAATGTTGTTGAAGTATTGAGAGAAATTCAGAATGTAGGCTGTATGCACACCTTATGCATTGTTGATTAGGACCACCCTCTGGTATTGGCTGCTTTAATTGACATTCACCTGCTTAGGATGTAATTGACAGGATTTATTACTCCTGCTGCAGTCCAATTGTTGAGCTGCGTATAGTGATGAGCAGTAGAGTGCAACTATGCATAATGACACCAAATCATGTAAAGAATTTAATAATATTTTCCCTTTTGTCAGCATACATGCAGAAATATAGTAATTATGGATAATTGCACTTCATTTCTATGAACTACAATGTCAGCACAGTATGATTAAAAGTTGATGTAGTCTGTACTTGAACCCAAGGCTATATGCACCATAATCCAACACCTAACAGTCATCGTCACAGCACTAGAGGGGATTAGTGGAGCGCAACCCCACTTACTGGGTTTGCACAATGCTCAGACATTCTCATCCAAGGAAAACACACACCTGTAGGAACTTAGATAGAGTGTACAGCCCAACATGGTCCCTGTTTTTTCTTATTCAAGAAATCCACTAATTTTTACATCATTTACATAATAACCATGCTGACAAGCTGGGAACTACACAGATGGTAGCCATGTGAGCTGGGAAACAGCATGGGTACAACAACTTAAAGATACAATGCAAGGTGTTATTGTAATCATTGTGACAATATAACATAACAAGCTTTTTAATTACATTTGTTTCATTGTTTTTAAAATGTTTTGGTGTAGCGGTGCATTGCACTCATTTGTGCTAAAATAAAGATAGTAACATTTATAGTCATTTTACACATATTCCAGATCCTGTTGGACATCCTCAGCCAGTAAATGCTTCTTCTTACTTTTTTATGGGCATTCTATCCATATTTCAGGACTTCTGTATGCTCTTGCTTCCATCCAGGCACCTGTACATGGAATATTTTCACATACACTTCCAACATAAACACAGAGCCTACATGGTTGTGTGTAGGGTTGTTGGATCACTCCACCATATTGCTTTTCTGTTTATGCATGTGAATGTGCATGCTTGTGAGCCCCTACATGGAGTTTATTAAATCTAAAACCCGCTGCGTCCATGTTCACATCACGTTCCAACACAAACACAGAAAAAAATGACCATGTTAGCTTTATTAAAATTGCACCAACAACTATGTGCACTGAGAGGCAAGTGCCATAACATAAGTTCAAGTAATACAATGACAATAGTATATAACAGCATGGTCTCAGAGAAGAATGAAAGAAAAAACAAGACTTGAGTAATACATTTTCTCTTTGTTAATACAGCTTAACATGTAGACGTGTCTAGTTGAAATGATTTGAGTATGTGGTCAAAAAGTGTTTCCCAGAACTGTAATAACAGCATTTGCTTTGGCTGCTAAGTATTAATTTATGAGCCATTATATATTTAATTGCCATATGTTTAAAGCCATCCCATGATCCATTTGATCTGTCATGTCAGTTTTGTAAGCTATAAAGTTTCATCAATAAAAAATGGTAATTAAAGTATGCAGTTTTTGTTTAGATAGTCCCATGGGGATGTGTAAAATAGCAAATTCCCAAGACACAGTAGTTTTTTCATACCTCATGCTTTCAAGTCTAGTCCTTAATGAGCGCCATAATATATATGATCATTTACAGCTCCAAATATATGCAAAATGTCAGCTCTTTGGTCTTGACAATATAGGCAGTTTGGAGAAGATATGGAATAATCTTTACTGAGTTTGACAGGAGTTAAATAGGCATTATTAACTATCATGAATTGGGTATGTATGATTTTTTAAAGAGATTAGTTTTAAAGAAAGCTGGATTGATTGAGATTTCTGGTTACATTGATTTGCAGGTTGCATTTTGGACCAATAGTCTGAGTATAGGATATTATCTTGATATTTAATAGCTGTGATTAATTTATACTTATTTGTTAACATTTTCTTTCTAAGTGTGAACATATTCCATAACTCATTACAGAGACTGATAATAATATCATCTATTTTTGGGCCTTCTAATAGAGTTGATGTAATTTATTTCTGTCTTAGTATAACTAGATAGCTTTTAGGAAGGTTTCATACAGTTCTGAGATCATTAGTAGAAAGTTTTGTTATAATAATAAATATTTAATGTCATTTGTCTGATTAAAGGGTAACAGTTCACGTTATTTAATTTAAAATTTGAATTGAGGTGGAGTAGTTAGAAAATGTTAAAAGGACTTGTTAGATTTAGTGATTCATTTATATTTTGCAACATAGTTATCATATTTATAGACAATTAATTAGTTTGATTCTACCAGTATTTTATTTACTAAGGAATGGTAGGGCCTTATGTTTGATATTGGAATCAGTTACTAGATTATACCACATTTTTATCCATATTGGTCTCTATTTTGTTTTAGTTGGACAATAATCAGAGATTGCTATAATTCTGCTAGCATTTATTATGTCATAATAGAGTTTAAAATCAAGGAGACCTAAGCTCCAATCTTTTTTGGGATAAATCAGTTGTTGATCACTAATACAGAATGATTTAGGTTCCTGAAGGTATTTTAAAAGATTTACATTTAAAGTTTTTATTTTTAGGTATTATTATATTAGTTGCATTAAATTGAAACTGTTGTCTAGGTAGTATATTCATTTTAATAATAGCCACCTTTGACAATAATGTGAATTTTAATTTATTCCATCAGAGGACATCCTCTTCAAGCATTGTCCAAAGTTTCATTAAGTTAATCTGTTAAAACTTTTGGGGGTCATGACAAAAAAATACCTAAATATTTCAAACTGTCATTTAACTTCATTCCAGATTCTGAAAAGCAATTAAGTGTGTGTATGTGTGTGTGTGTGGGGGGGGGGGGTCTCCATAAAGAGTACTGGGAGTATGAGCCCAATACTGCCTTGGAAACTGGCATGGCTGTGCATTGCTTTTCTGCTTGCAAAAATCATCCATTTGGGTTTAAAGGAAAATAGATGATTTATTAGTGTTAAGTTTGTAATTAGAACATTTTGAAAATGTTACAATAGAATGTTGTATTTTTGGTAGATCAGTATTAGGTAAAGTAAAGTAAAGTTTTAAGTTATCAGCAAAGGCTATTAGTGTAAGCCTTATATTATTAATTGTAGGAAGATAGTTAAAAGTTTTTTGAACTATAAGAAGAAAAAGTGGTTCTATATAAATATTAAATAAATATGGGGATAATGGGCAACTTTGTCTTGTTGCATTATTAATTTGTATTAGTGAAGAGACAGTTTTGTTAATAGGTTAATTCATGTGTGCCATTGCATAAAGAGTTTTAATTGAGTTAGTAAATGTTTGAGGTACACCAAAGTGTAGCATTATTGAAAAAAGAAAACCTAGATTGAGTCTATCAAAAACTTTGGAAGCATCAAGAGCAAGTGCAAACATCAAATTATTATTTTGACCAGATAGGGAAATCAGGGTGTTGAAAGTTAATGTATGGTCACAGGTTTGTCTACCCTGCAGAAGATCTGATTGGTTAGGGAAATTATACCTGTCAGTAACAGTTTCAATCTGTTTGCCAATAATGAGGCAAATATTTTAATGTCTAAGTTTACAAGGGAAATTTGTTTATAGTTTGATGGGCCTTTAGTGTCAGTGTTTTCCTTTAGGATAACGATTGTTTTAGAATTATTTAAATACAGGTCTGTTATACCATTTTCTTTAATGTAATTGAATAGATACAATAGGATTTTTGAACTTTTTTGACTAAAAGATTTATAGAAAGCTGCTGTATATCTATCAGGTTCAGGGGCTTTACCTGCCTTAAGATTATTTACTATGTATAGTATTTCTTGTAAAGTGAAAGGAGCTGTAAGCAGGTCCTGTTGACTTAGGTTAAGTTTGGGAAAAACTATCTGGTTTAGAAACTGATATTTTTTGAAAAGTACATGATATGTTTTGCTCGTTATATGTTTAAGAATAGATTTATTCAGAAATCTGAATGATCTCAGCATTTGAGTAGTAAGTCTTATTTTGATATATGATTTTGGTTATTAATGGAGGAGCTTTGTTAATATTAATCATTCTTTTCTAGTATTTTTGAAGGAACTTGTGTCCATTCAGGATATCTAGCTACCATTTTCATTTTGTTGAATGATACTTGCTTTGTATAAAGTAGATAATGTTCTTTCTGAAGATCATTTTTTTTTCTATAGTAGAGCTATAATTTCTATGAAGTTCCTCTTCAAGACTGCTAATTTTTCCCTTCAGTGATCCATAGATTTTTTATAATCAGTTGCTTTATTGATACGTATCTTCCTAATTTAAGCCTTACCGGCAGTCCACTGTATATCAAAAGGAGTATGAGAACTATGAGAGATGTTCGTAAACTCATCAAGTACCTCATTAATTGCCTTAACAATATCATCATTTTGGAGTAGTGAAGGGTTAAGAGTGCAGTTATAACCTTTCACAGTCGTACATGTACTGGACCAATTAATGGTAGGTGTAATTCTAGAATGGTACAAAAAACATGGTTCAATATAGAAGTTAATGTAAGAACTCAAAAATGTTTCTGAGATGAAGAAGAAGTCCAACCTCATTTTATAGTAATGTGAGTACAAAGTAGATTTCTCTGATACTTCATTTCTCTTCTAAAAATTGAAGGGTTCAAGTAAATTAAAATCTATTTTTAAATCTGAAATTGCTGTTGAAGCATGCATATTATATGATTTACTTCTTCTAATCCTGTCAGATGTAGGATCACCAACTGCAATCCAATCTCCCCCTAAATATAATAATTAGGAATTTAGCTTAGAATTTTATAAATTGACATTATAAACTCATGTTGTTTAGTACAGGGTGCATATAGGTTCATTAGTAGTACAGGCTTATCAATAAATTAGTTCTTTAAGACTATGTGACACCATCTCCCTTCCTTATCTGAGTTATACAGCATTATATTATCCTTTAAAGATTTTTGAGAATAATTGCAACCCCAATGCTGCTTAATTTAGTGCCTGATTCAACTGTAGTCCCTATCCATTTTTTACCCACCTCTTGAGTCCATTGACCTGACATCATATGAATCTTTTGAACAAAAATTATTTCAACCTTTGATTTAAATGCTAAGTAAACAATTAAGCTTTTTTTCTGTTTCATTTGTACATTTTTCATATTCCATGAATCAATTGTCCACATTAACACTCCCATTAAAATAGTATCAGAGGATGGTGAAATTGTGTTTTAAGAGACCATAAGAACCATTTTATCACATAAGTTTAAATATATGACACATTGCACTCTGCTCTTCCTCCTACCAACCAGTGCCTAACCACACTCCAAAAAAAAAAAAAAAACAGGAAGAGAATAAACTAATAGTGTATAAAGAACCATATAAGAGAATAACATGATATTCTTGCATCCATGCGTATTCTTCATTTTCCAGCATATTTACCCTGAAATTCAATACAAAAAACATTTTTAAGTAGACTGAAAATAGCATGACTACCCCCAAACTCTGTGAAAACAAGTTGCATAGCCCCCTTATGAAGTGTTAACTTGTACTGTATAAAACAACAGCAGCAGGTATACTTATCAAATAAGAATTCAAATTTGAGCAGGTTAACTATAATCAAATACACACATCATTTTAGTAGAACAAATAACATTTAACCTGTTGGTTTCTTTTTCTTTATCTGAATGATAAAATCAGTAGCAGCATGTTATAAATGATAAATTTATATGTGATTTGAAAGCAAGGACCAGATTTAATGCTTTTATTTTCACATAAACTAGCTCTGAGACAAGAGAATACTTTGCAGGTACTACAATATGGTAAGACGGCAGGAAGTGTATTGCATAAACTCTGATGAGTATATATAGAACCCAAGAGACCTTTCAACCATTAATAATGATTATGCCAGTACAGACAGAACTCTAGTATAAAGCACATATGCAATTCTACCCATAATTTGTCATGAAGGTACAATTATTTAGTTTGCAAATCTTGGAAATCAGCATTTACAATATATCCACTGATATTCAGTATATGGTCATATGACAAGGTTGGTAATAGACTGATTTTCTTTAAGACCAGCTTAATGCTAATGTTCACATAGAAAAAAAAATAGCTCCAATACATTAGAGCACTTTCACAGGGAATCCCTATGAATGATAGAAGAATGTGTACAGTAGAAACAGTTATATATAAACAAAGCCCTGGTGACCAACATAGTCAATTAAAGTGTAAAACCAGCACAGATAATATCAAAATACTAAAAACATTACATATGATATTTTATGCCAAACTTACAGTAGTTTGGTTTTAATGATATTCAGTAAGCAGACAATAAATAATGCTATTAGCGGGGGAAACTTCATTCAAGACCAAACTGATGCTAACTTTCACATAGAGATCTGACATATATAGACAGAACCCCAGTGACCACACAGTCATTAAAAGTGCAAAACCAGTGCAGATAATATCAAAATACAAAACATATTAAATATATTATTCTTCCAAAAGTTACAGTTTTTGGTCAACACAGTTTAGTTTCCACCATTACCAATATAGCCATTAGTATTTGTACGTGGTCTTCTTATAATGGTTCAACAATCAAACTTCATTCAGGTATTTTTTAAAGCATTTACGAAGGCTTGTTTTGCATCTTTAAGTGATGCCACAAGGTCTTTATTTCCCTTCTCCTGGAATACCAAAGTAGAGGGATATCTCATCTGAAACTTTTTCCCCTTACAATCAAAAATGCACAAAATGGTGACAGACTCTGTCGATCCTGCTTGACAAAGTTTGCTGATGACTGCAAACTGGGAGTGGTCTTAGAATCTTCAAGTGATGTCAACATCCTACAGTTTGTTTATTTATTTATTTACAGTTTGATTACCGGGAAGTCCACTGGGCCCAAATGTGCCTGTTTTCAGTGGAGGCCCGGGCAGAAAAGCTCCATAATGCATAATACAGTAAAGAATACAAAAGTATAAAAGGTACAGTATATAGTACAGTTTACAAATATATACATTCAATATCAAGCATGATCAACAAAGTTCACTGTGATCGATCTAAGGGTTGTACTGTACAGATTCATTTGAACATGCAAGAGTGTCTTACAGAAACAAATGATTGGTGCCAAAGTCATGGTCTTAAACTCAATGCAAAAAAATGTATTATCATCCTTTTGGTCAGCGCAATATTCCTGGTATCTACCACATTAATAGCAATACCCTAAATATGCACTCAGTGGTGAGAGCCCTCTGCCCACAGGTTGACAGCCAGATTAACCTTCATCACCATGTCTCCACAGTGGAATTCTGTATTGCTCATCTCATAAGTAAGGGCACTGCCTCCAGGAAAAAAGAAGTTATAACCTCCCTGTACTCTTCCCTCATCAGGTCGATAATTAAGTACAGTGCCCTTTTTGGTATGTACCTTTCCTAGCATCTGCAGCAATTGGAGAGACCACAAAGTTCTTCAGAAGGAAAATTTAAGGTCTCCAGCAGCTGTCCTATGTGGATCATCTGAAATCACTGTCACTTTATTCTGTTTCATCAGATTACTCAAGAGCTTGTCTCTGCCTTGCATAAAATACAATCGCTGACCCTGCTTTATTGGAAATGCTGCATATACTCAAGTCAAATAGTACACTGGTTATTCGCTCTAAAGACCTTAACCTGGTATGTGACATTAATAGAACCTGCTGGAAGGACAGATTTGTCTCACAGAGGTTACCACACCTTTGGAAAGATTCCCACTTTATGCCAAACAGAGCACCTCATTGTCCCTCATCAAATGCAATCTGGATAATTGTATGGCTAACAGTAAATTTACCCCAGGGGTTCCACCTATGTCCCTCTTGAACAGGAACAATAGATGCTAATCATGGAAATAAGGGTTGAACTTGGCTAGGCTTGTAAGGGCCTTAGGACCATTAGCCTAGTAACTTCCTGTGATCCTATGATCCTTTGATTTGGTATTGTAAATCCTAGGTGAAAGTAATTTTGTTCCTGTTCTGTGTTAGTGCTTTTTTCAATTTGGCAACGGATAAGATTTTAAAGGCATCTTGGTAATTTAAGACTCTCATGTATACCTGTTTTGGTTTATCTTGTGACCATGGTGTTGCTTTTCTAGGAGGTAGCCAATAATCTGGTGTAAAACTTTGGTTAGTTTTGACTGTATTTTTCAGATATTCATTTACCAAAATGTTGTTTCTTTTGCTTCTTGTAAATAGGTCAAGGATTTTTTGTTGCAGTTCCTGAATAGTTTTAGTGTTAGATTGTGATGGCTACAGTAAAACTGATTCCAGGAATAATTTTTTTCAGTAGGTTGGCCATGTGAACCTTAGATTTTAATAGTATTTGCATTTCATCGAGGTGTATGTTTCCTCTTACACACAACAACAGCCCCATATATTTATTCACAAAAAAAACAGGATATACTTTAAGTACTTCAGCAGCCAATTATCCTATTCCTATATAATGGCACTACTTCATTTTACTCTTCTTGCATTTATATATTTTCCACTGTGAGCAATCAACTGATAGCCCAAGACTTTAAACTACCTAATCACAAATGATTTACAAAATCCCAAAACATTTTTTTGTAGAAGACAATACCGCCCCAACCCCAATTTAGTGGACTTCGTTCTACCTAATATAACCATCAGTAAAATATACTAACGCAACAATGACACAGCCATGGGGAAAGGAAAACCCCTTTAATATGATGAGTATGTATCTACATGAATTGAGATCTAGTCCTACAGGATAATAGTAGTAAATATGAGCTCAGAAATTAACTATCAAGGACATGGAATAAGGGAGTTACCAATCAACAAGGTAGATGTTGAAGACGTAGGAAGTCATACCAAACGTGGCTGTTGTACTAGCAGTTTACCAGTTTCTTTTGACTGTACACTTCTTAACTACAGCTATCAGGATACTAGCTGTCTTAATCTCCTTTCTTTGACTCTTGCTGTTCCTCCTCATTACCTCCATACATAACACTCTGATTAGTGCTTACCAGTTTGCCAAAGCTTTTTCTGCATATTCTTGGGCTTTTTAGCAGCTGTCTTTTGCCTTTCCATATTTTCAAATCATATGTCACATTTGTGCTTCTGATGTGTCACATGTCCAGCACAGGGAGTGCTGTTTATCCTTTTCTTTGATGGCATCTGCCATTTATGTAAATATGCATTTGTTCATCTCAGAGGTTATATCATCACTTCAAATACACTCACACTTTTCAGAAATTACCACTATTTACAGGAATGTTTGTTATCTTGCCCCAATTCTCCTGCATTTTCTGTATAGCCTGTATGGAACACGTATCTTCCATCCTTCACACGTCTGTATATTTTAAGCTCCTTCCACGTTTCTGTAATTTGCACCTCTTCTCAAGAGATACTTCCTTTCAATTAATTTCTCATATCTCCTCATTTCTTTTTTCCTTTCTGATGATGCAATTATAAGCCAGTTGTTCTCTATCATTTAATTTTCTATTGCCTTTTCATTTCTGCATAAATCTGTCAAAATGATCAAAATCTAACAACTCCTCTTCTGTTCCTCATACTTCTATCAGCTGATCTTCTGTCAGGATCCTGCATTCCTATTCCTACCACATCTTCACAAGTTGTTTTCCCTATACCTTTCCCACAGCCTGTTTCCCAAGAATTCCGTGGCATCAGAGGCCTGTCCATCTTGCTTTGCTCCACCTAATCATTCTTTTATGATTTGTTGTTGCAAACTCTTTTCATAAATTACTTATTACCCTTGAAGTATTTTCTACAACCACATATTTTCTCCTTGATCCAGCACTCAGTGGCTTTTAATCCTCTTCCACCAGAATTAATAATGGGAATAGAACAGGAATAATTTAGACTAGTTAATTCCAACTACCCTGCTCTCATTCTTATAGATGTTGCCGCTTCTCTAAATATTCTTTTTCTGCTATACTCCTTGCCCAATGGCTCAGTCAGATGACTTCCACTAGTATTTGTAAAGTTTAATGGGAAACTGTCAGGATCCTCTGCTTCCCCTCTCCTGTATTCAGGTCTTGTATCTCCTTTCTCAACTTATAATGGTTACCAGTAGCATCTCTGTTCCCAATCTTCTATTGCCACTGCTGAATGTGTAATATATAGTCCATGAAATTTTGATGGCTTCCCTGGTCATCCCCTACTTGAATTCCATGTTCTGCCTTAAATTCCTTCACCATTATTTATCTTTTTTCCATGCAGTTCACTGTCAACTGCCTTCCCAAGAGCTCTCTCTAATCCTCCAAAAATATGTTCCAGTTTTACCTCCATCATTAACCAGATCTCTATTTCCCATTCATATGCAATTTCTCCCTCACTATTTTTGTTTCTTTCACTGTTCCCTCCTCCTGAAATTTACTGTGTACTCCACAGGACACTTCTCAGCTTTTTCACCTCCTCATCTTACCTGTGTTGACTGCAACCTTCCATCCATATCCATTTGCCTCTGACAATCACCCGAATTGTTTCTCATCAGTGTTCCCCCAATTTTACTTTTCCTTCCATTTTATCATGTATACCTTAACCTATCGCCTTTCAATCTGTTTCCCTCCATTTACAACATGACAAGCTCTTTTCCTTATCTAATTTATCTAGTCCTTCTCAAAAAGTTAGTGTGATTGGGACATAGTTTGAAATATACTTTTCCATTGTTGTAGTCCTCATACCAAAGCCTGTCCAAATGACTGGTTTAGGCAAAACACTTTGTGATGCAGGTGTGCTCACTTTTATTTTGGGTTAACCTTTGCCAACTGTTTTGCTAGACCCTGCCATATATAATACTTAGTAAAAAAACAAAAAAAACATGCATGCATCCATGATATTCCCACTTTCCATATAATCTCTCTTTAATTTCTTCAAAAATTTGGATTTCTAATACCATGATGGAAATGGACCCCATTCCTAAGTCAAAGTATGATTAAAGATCATGAAATTAGTATTGCTTTAATCTTTGATGTTAGCCAAAAGTGCTCTTTGCAGCACCCACATTGTGCCTAAAAATGACTCCTTCTGCAATTCATATATAGTTACATGTACCTGTAACATATCTAAATATGACCTTGAATTCTTTTTTATGAGACCCATTGCTCCTACTGATATTGGAGCTGTCTGAGTATCCTTTTTCCACATTACCCTTGTTTCTGCTTGCAAATCCTGATATTTTATGACTTTGTATCTCTCTGTACATAAGACACTGTAATCACTGGGTATAGCAATTTCAATGATCGGTGCTACTTTTGTTTTCTTTTTTCTGGACTACCTTATCTGTTTTTCTCGCATCTATGTTTTAAACTGTTGGTAATGGTTGACCAATGTGATATAAACATCATTATTTTTATAATGCTTTATGGCTCCTGTTTCCAATGCTTCTCAGCTAGTTCAGTATTATAATGTTTGCACAATCCCCAATGCAACAGTCTTGCTACTTTATTATACCTTTCAGTATACAGGCCTTTTGCCATTAGTGTATCATACCCTGCAAGCAACAAGATGTGCGACTGTTTCCAATTCTGTTTTACAGACCCTACATTTGTCTGTTTCTCTAACATGTTCAATGGATTTAGTAAACCAACATGTACATAGTCTAGCTGTTCATCTTTTGGTTCAAATTCACCTCTACTTAACTATTCCTGCATTAAATCCTGATCATCATGAGATTGTTCTAGGAGTTACTGTACTTGCAACTGTATTTATGCATTTTCCACATTTCTTGCCTTCTCCTCTGATCCTTCACCTTATATTCTTTCTTTTGTTTTTTTGCACATTCAGTTGCTGCCTGATTTTTATCTACTTCTGGTTTGAGTTCCATTTCCTCTTGACACCAACATGTTTCTGCTAAACTAAGCAGGGAAGTCACCTTAGACTTGTTCTCATTATGTTTTAACATTTTGTCTATGTTTGGATCTTGTGAAGTCAGCGAATATGTATGCAGTCCTATGACTGTGGATCTATACATCCAGTCAATTTCGAGGATACCCGTACCTCCTTCAGAATGGGAATATATAATCTTGGTATACACTAATTTTTATAAATAGTTTCCTGTCCAACTGATCTAATATCTTTTTGGGCCAGTCAGTCACCACAAAATTGTAAGTTAGAACAGGAAGAGCAAATTGGTTTATTCCTAGATGTCAGAGCTGTTTTCAGTATTAATTTTAATCTTCTAAAATATCCCTTACTAAGTTTTGTTTGCATTTGTTCATGTTTTATTGTTGATCCTTCATCATTTCCCACATATTTATACACTCCCTCTTGCTCAAGTTCTTTTATATCACGTTCCTGTCCGAAACTTATATTTTCTTGGTGCTTCAGCTTTCTTGCTTTAAAGGTTACTTTTGCATATATATCAAAACCAAATGACATTCTTATATCATCCGAGAATGTTTTGACTACTTGCAGTTATGCTATCAGTTCCTCTTCTGATGAATTATACAGTTTTAAATCATCCACATTGACTAGCCCTGAAAATTGATGATGCTGAAGCTTTGGGTCCATACTTAGCCATCACCAGTGTTGGAAGCTGAGGGTGCTATGCCACAATGAGTAGGAGGGCCACTGCAGTGGCAGAGAAGCCTAGGGTGAGGCCCAGGTGGAACCACTGCAGGTGCAGATCTTGGCAGTAGTAGCAAATATTCAAATGCAAGTTTTGAAGGACAAAGTGGAGAAGGATTCCATGTGAACAGCAAGTTGAACATGGGTCAGTCAGTCCAAAGAGATATGAAAGTGCCATTCCAAAGGGAGAGGTGATGGCCTCCATCACCCTTGGCTGATCAAAAGGGAGTTGGATTCAGATCCCCAAATCCAGAGTGGCAGAGACAGGTGCCTCACGGTGTCCAGTGCAGTGACACAAATTATCACAGAGAAGCTGGCAGGGGGCCCTGAGAGATGTATCTTTTCTTTTTAAAGAGTATGGTGCCCTGGAATCAGTTCAACCTGGGAGAGGCGCCCATGCCCTGGAAAGCATCAAGGTTCTGGCAATATCAGGTGATCTCTTGCTGGCCCTTGAAAATCCAGGGGCATGGGTGCAAGTCCAATGCTGGGCTGTACCCATATCTGCAGCAGGTCTCCAAGGTGAACAGCCACTAGCATGTTAGAACAATGTAGGTAAGGGAAGTCAGCAAGCCAAATCTGTAACTTTGGGAAACGGATTGGCTCTAAATGATGGGTCAGTCAAGCAGGACTGGACATTCACCTCAGCTGGACAAGACATCATCCCTCACCATGACTCCACCCCCAAGGGATGGAGTCAGCAACTGTGGATGCACATCAGGTCTTTCCTGTTCTGACCGGTGCCCCAGATCAGCTGGCAACTAGCAGCTAACTTAGAATTGATGTGGACTAGTGGAATCTGACTGTTTAATTAAAACAAAGCATGTCAAAGACCCAAGAAGGGTATTGAGATGATGATTTTTCTGCCCAATGCTCTGAATGTCAAAGTGAAGAAATTCAATGAAAGATGGGTAAATGGCAGGAGGAACTATGACTCTCTTAAGGTAGCCAAATGACTCCTATTTAGTGATGCACATGAATGGATGAACGAGATTTGCACTGTCCCTACCTACTATCTAGCAAACCACAGGCAAAGGAACGGGCTTGGCAGAATCAGCAGGGAAAGAAGACCCTGTTGAGATTGACATTAATCCGGCTCTCCTTTTTGGAGCTACTGGTTATGTTAAAGATCTCTCATACTATCTTCACCTCCCCTTCTGCCCCTCCAGCATTTCTCACATTTGAGAAAACTGCCATCCCTATTAAGCTCATACAAATTACCCATTTTATACCTTTCTATCACGTTATTCATACTTATTAAGCATTCACCATTCTCATGTTTCTCAGTTTTATCTTTGACAACCTTGATCCTAATTTTTGAATAAAATAACCACAACCATTTTCTTCTTGCATTTTGATTAAACTCTATTTGATTATACCAACATAAGTAATGCTTTTCTTCTCTCTGCCTTAACTTGGTCACCAACAAAAATATCACATTTCAGACTTTAACTTTTGGTACATATTTTCAGCTTTTTATAGGATGTGAGGAGCTACATTTGTATAATGATATTATCTTCCATTCATTGAAAACACCCAACTAGCCTTCATCCTGCTTCCCTCTCCTTTCCTTGATGTGCACTACCCCAACTTTTCCCTGTGCACCCTACCTTGAGCTAAACCTATTTTTTTGTGTGTGCCTATTTTTCGTCCCCACACAACCTAGTTTAAATTAAGGAGTCTAACAACTGAAGCCTGCCATCCTGTAGTCCTCTGATTAGAGTTTCACTCATGCCTTCCCAACTAATTTGTTGCTGTTATCTCCTGCATTAACGTACTGAACTTTGTCTCTTTGACCATGATTAACATTTCACTTCCCACAAGTAGCATAAGAGATGATGTTTATACTTTTCAAAAGTCTTCTTCTCCACTGTTGTTTAGTCTTTAATCTCAATCAGCTGAACTTTATATCTCCATTTATGATATGGGGGGGCAAAATATCTACCACTCCATCACGTAGTCTCAGCAGGCTTCCCAAAATTAGTCATCACTGCATTGTCCATCCTATGAAACTTCTCCATACTCACACTGCACATTGTTATTCCTCCAGGTTTCTTTTTATCTCCATCTTGTTTGTTCCTTATCCTGTAACTGTGTTGCATATATATCTCTTCCATGCCCTTCTCTGTCTCTCTGCATGTAATGTGTGTCTCACTATGTGTAAACACATTTTCTACAGCCTTTTTGTTCCTGTATTAGCAGTATTTTTCTCTGCCTGCCAAAAGAACTGAACTCAGCTTCCTTTTACATGGTGCTTGCCCCATTTTAATTAGCTGCCTACCTCCCACACTAGAAGTTAACAATACAGTATGTATTTTCTAATGTTGGTTTTTGCTTTCACATATCCACATTTCAGCTGTCTGTGAGCAGAACAGCTACTTGATGTGCTTTCACTTTCTTTTCCAACTGAGCTTTATTCTTTTGCTTCTTCTGATTGAGACCTTTTCATTATGCCTTCTGTTAGTGCCATGTATCAGTCCTTTTGCTTCCTCCTATGTTGTAGCCTCCATGTTTACTCAACTGCCCATCCCGTGTAGACACTGAAGACTATGAAACTGACGGAAACAGACATAAAGTAAAAGCAGACATGTACAGTAACAGTAAATGTCATGCTGCAGTAACCCTGTTCAATACTGAAAAAATGTTTTGCTTCCCTCTGCCCTTGAAATGCTTTGGACTATGTATATTGATACCACATACTAATTTGTACATAGTATACTTTTAGTATATTCAAAAACACAGTTCTCCCTTCCCCACAAAGATTTTTGACATGTAGTGCACCCAGAGATGTACAAAGTGCTATACGAAGGAAGACATGAGAAAAAGCGATGACAACTGTAGAGTTATCCACCACTGATTACAACTTAATACACACATCTTTCAATCAACATTAGAAATAACAAAACACCTGAAAGGAGACACAATTGCCTTAGCTATTTTGACTACAGGAGCAAACCCTTAGGTAAAACAATACTCCTCTTCAAATTTCTGTGCACCCTATTACAGCGTTATCTTCTGTATCAGTTCTCTTTGTGCTCATATTTGACAAGGGTCACACTGTTTCTCACTGGATAGCTGATTGATCAGAATGTCAGACCTAAACGATTACTGGCACCCCATCACAGTGTCCAGACTCAGAGAAAACAAGAAGGAGAATATTGCATTTTCCTCACTGTGTCCACCTTCTCTGAGTTTGTTTGACTTAAGAGATGGTATATCTTAAGAGTATATAGGGGTCTGCACCCACATACAGTGGCAGGGGGAGAGGGCTTTGCTTATGTGTGTGTGTGTGTGTGTGTGTGTGTGTGTGTGTGTGTGTGTGTGTGTGTGTGTGTGTGTGTGTGTGTGTGTGTGTTGCTATCTATCGAGTGTCACTGTTTTGACTATTAACACTGTCTCAAGGTTTCAGAGGTTTTGGGTTTGAATACTCATGTCAATCAAGATGCAATTATCCATAGTAGACTCACCTGACAATCCTGTCATCCTGGTACAGTCTGTGATTTGACTGTATTAGCCCAGCTTGCTTTTACCTTTGGTAATATTAATTCAGCATTTAACTCTGTCTTATCACAATTGTCATTCTAATTGTCTTTACTAATGTTCAGCTTTTTTCTAATCCCAAAACGTACCCCTTTGCACACCTTTCTGTATTATCATCTTTGCTCATAAAGTCTTCACAACTCCCCCCACCATGTCCCTTTCATACTTGATGCTTTTTTCTTGTGTAAGCCTTATTTCTGTTTACTTGCAGATATACAGATTGCCTCAAAGCCCTATCTCTATACTCATTTTCCTACAGGCTGTTGAGAGATGATATCTGCCTGGATCCTGATGTGATAGACTTATTGCACAGCTGCAAAGCCAGTAACATCAAAACTACACAATCTAGGGATTTGAGCCTTGCTTATGATATAAACAGGACATCTTATAGGGACAGGTACATTTTTTAGAGAATTCCCCATCCATGTGAAGCAAAGATCTTCCCTAATTCTATTCAATTGTCACATGGCCAAGTGAATGAGAAATCAGAAATTAAAACTAGGTCCTGCAGCTATGCCTGTAATGGACAGAGGTAGCCTGCAAATCATATCCTAGCTTATTTATACCCCTTAAAAAAGCCTTTAAGGTATAAACTGGCATTATACATTTGGATGCATGGCTAGGATTACAAAGGCTCCAGTGGTCATTAGCCTAGTACACACCTTTGACAAATAAATTGAGAGTGAACTTTACAACATATCATTAATATAATTTCTTTATTTGGCTACACATCTGTTTTGTTATCCTCTTTATTATTCTGGTCTTCATTAATTTCATCACTTCTTATTTGAAGCTTTAAGATCATCTGTCAAAGTCCCTTTATACTAATCATCTAAGCTCTCAAGATCTTAAATATCTCATGCTACAGTCAGCTTGTCCTCCTTTACTATAGATGGAGACAGGTTACAAGTGTCTCCTTAAAGTTTATACATAGCTACTTTCTCCTGTTCATTCTAAACACTGATCAATTCATGATTACATTTGCTCCTCTCTATAATTCACTGTACTCTGCTTTTGAATATTTAACTGGGACTGAATTATATTAAAAATTGTCTCCATGCAATAGCTTAACAACTATGCTGCTTTCTCTAGCTAACAGTTCCCAATCCAGTTCTTCTTCTTTTTGTTAATAAAACGGCATTATATAAAGAAAAGCTATGCAGAAGCAAAGGTTATGAATATGCTTTATCCAATGGTTTTCTGTTTTAAGGCACGGGATACTTTTTGTGGCACAGTGTTAAACACCATTTAAAAGTTAATTGGGCAGGATTCATGATGCCTCCGTGTAAGAGTTATAACTCATACACGGAGGCTGCAGTTAAACAGAGTGATGTCAGCATGCTTTGCATATTCATGAGAGCATGCTGAATCACACTTAAGGCTAACACGGTCCATGTAAGACAGTAGGGGGCGTGTCCGTAGGCCGAGCCCTGTAAGCGGACATGCCCCCAGAAGAGGAAAAGTGCCCAAAGTAAACACCCACGACAGAGTCCATGGAAATGAGAATAAACAGAACACAACACATGCCCCCACAGACTATGAACAGAAAACATATAAATAAACATGTTATATATTATTTTTAAATTGTAAAAATGTTTAACCATGAGTGCGCTCATTTGCGCGGGCGTGCCCGTAGCGCAGCTACAGTTATCAGTCAGTGGGAAAGCATATAAGAACTAAATATGCAAAATAAGCTGGAAAGCAATAGCGTAGCGGTAGAGATGTTGGCTGAAGAGCAGGCATTCATGGTTCGAGCCCCCACAACACCAATTTTTTATTTTTAGCAAAATAAGCACGAAACAAGTCCCTGACAAATATGTACACATAAAACCACATTTTATGTAAAATGTAATGAAATAGCCCATTTATATTGAAGAAATGTGAGGTAACAAAAGAATAAAAAATGCCAGATGTGCCCATAGCTGAGCTACAGTTTAACAGGGTGAGTGCATCTGCCCGTAGATGAGCAATGGTTTAACTGGTGCAAAATGAGTGCCCGCAGCTGAGCAGTGGTTTAACATGCTAAATCTATGTGCCCCTAACTGAGCTGAGCATAATATGCATGCTGATAGCCAAATGAGGCTTAAACCAGCGTACCCTGTTTGCGCGGAGTTGCGCACCGCGCAAACAAGCTTACTGACGGGCAACGTTGAGCAAGCCGTATCAAAACTGCTTTTACACAGACACACCCCCTCAGCATGTCTAGACAGTCATAAAAAATAAAAAGTAGTGGCCAGGTTCGAACCCAGGATACTATACACCATAGTCAAGGTACCAAACCACTAAGCCATGACAGCAGTACCTATAAATGCAATAATAGCTAATATATAGGAATGAATACAAACTGGAGCATGACAATGCAGGTTTACTGAAGTTGATACAATTCCAAAATGGCCAATCACAGATATGTGCAGGAAAAACGGACTATATAAGCCCCATAGGCGGGAATACACAGCATAAACGATTGTAGAACTGAACTGCAGGTGGAATGACAGGAGTAGGAGAGGGTAGTTGCTTTTGAGCACAGAGGTGGGGCATTGAGGAGTCCAGGTACATGGTCTGGCTCCTAGTCCACAATCATGAGGCCCAACTCATGCAGGGCCAGGTCCTCTGGGGAGCATACAGGGCTGAGGCGTGGGACCGGTTGGCTCATGATCTCACCTGTGCCACAGGGATTCCAAGGACTGGTGAGCAGGTCCGTCACCACCATGCAGACCTGAAGAGACGCAAGCAGGACAAACTGAACCTTTGGATCCAGGAGGCCCGGCAAACACCCAACGCCCCACTACTGAGTAAGTTACATTTAATTATGTATGTAAGAAATTAAACTAGCTGATATGATGGAGATGTGTATTCCAATATTACTTCATTTATATTACAGCTGCAGGTGTCCGTTCTGCAAACCGCAGAGCCTATGGCGATAGGCTGGTGCGGTTGCGCCACCAGGCAGGTCAGTAATCCACTACCAGTAACTGTAAAGAAATATAAAAGTATGACATTCAGCAAAAGAGTGCAGTGTAGTCACTAAGGAATAAAATGTGCAAGTAACAGTGTGAAAGTGTCTCCAAGTATTGCTTGATTACAAAACTGTGTTTCAGCCTGTAAGTTAAACCGAAAAATGAAACTGTCTGACATAAATTCTGAAATAAAAATGCCCCACATGTAAGTAAATAGTACACAACCTGCAGCAGGCTGAAAAGTATAGCTGCAGAAGATGATGAAATCACATGTGTGAAATATATCCCTGTTGAAATACTGAAACATGACAGAAGTGAGACTGCAGGAAAGGATTCTAATAACTACAGGTAAAACATGTCAATAAAGCCTAGAAGTAAGTACCATCCCGAATAGTAAAATGAAAGCAAGTGAGAGAGTGTGAGAAAGTGTCATGAATCCAGCAATACAGTAGTAATAACCCCTGAATAAAGTATACTGCAGTCAAGACAGAATGAAATGCATGTGAGAATCAAAACCAAACAGCAAAATCTGTTCAAAGTGTTGCTGCATCTGGAATGTGTATCCCAAAATCTGGATATGTTGCTCTCAGTCTGCAATATGCAGATAGGTTGATTGTCTGATATACCAAACATCCACACTTGTCTACAGCTATATAAAGCAAATGTAGTAGAATGATGTAGCTGAACAAAGCTAGATATGAATGTGTATGAAGAACAATAAAATGTATATTGATGTTGCAGTAACAGTCCTATCACCAAGTTGAAATAGTTATCATATAGGAAACTGTAGTTAGAACAGTAGTGTGTATATATCTGTAGCTATTAGAAATGTACAGCATATGTATTGGTATTTGAAGGTGTTAATATTATTTTCTTCACCCCACCCTATAACCACATATAACCCATTCCACTTGAAAATGGTATGTGCAATCACAATTAACACCCCTGGACGTTTGTCCTGTTGGGTCATATATATTTGCATGTCCGTTGATGCATCTGCCCTGTTCATACATCCAAACCTGATGGCCTGTTGTCATCAATTAACCCTGCATGTTGTTGGACTGTGTATTGCTGTTCAAATTATGCATGTATTATGCACGCTCTTCAATGGTGTGAATATCTGGGTGTTTGGTTAATGGGAATACTAATGCATGCTGTTACAACTAATTGTGAATGGTATTATATGTCACTAACCCAAACTGTCATGACATAATGCAAAACATAGGATGACAGGGAAGGCGGGTTCTAGCGGACCCACCTCTCCCACCTCAGCTGGCGAGTGCACCTGGCACTAGTGCCGAGTTAGGACCCTCCTCCGGTGGCCCTGTGCCACCTGCGGGTGGAAGCGCTGCAGGGGATTGGGCTTGCCCCCCCCTCTGCAAGTGTGGCCGGAGGAGAATCACCACTCACCCTCCGTAGCATCCGGACTGTGGTGCGTAGGGAGATTCGGGATTCTGTTCTCGAGCCCCTACACCAGATTGAGGCACGGGTGGCACAACTAACAGGCATGCCTGTTGCCCGGCCTACACAGCCCCCAGCACAGCCCCATCCTGGGCAGTGAAGGAACAGTGGCAACTGCCTATGGGTGGGGATATCAGTTCCACTGTTGCCATCTGTGGGCTCATGGGCTCTGGATATCCAAACCTCCATCCCCATCAATTGTGTAACCCCCCCACACGTGTCATACACTGCCCCTGTATGCATCTTGTTTGTCTTGTCTGTTTACCTACCCAACCTACCTCCCCAGCTGTACCGACTTCCTTCACCTGACATACCACTCTCACCTGAAAAAAAAAAAAAAAAGGGCACTCTGTACCCACAAAAAATTACGCCCCATACATAGCTGCCCATTCTGCACACATGTCTGCTGGACATGGAATCTATCAATTACAATTGGCTGTACAACAAGTATTATTGTTGTCCTGACACCTCTTTCAGGGGTGGAAGGTTTCAAATGTCACACCAAATTACATACATATGCACAGCTGTTGCTGATGAAGAAATGGGCAGCTATGGGCCTTACCTACATCCCTCCTGCAAATCCCAAGCTTGTTTCCCTACTGTCTTACCCTCTTTGTGACCCCTTTTTCACCACTTTCCTGTCTCCCCATTTTCTTTTCTTTCAAAGAAAATAGCGCTGGTGTGCGACAGAGTAAGCACTGTTAAGCGGTTGTAAGCGGGTGTGCGCGTGTGTGCGTGGAGCTAACTGCCAGTGCGCATGCGTGAGCTCTGCGCAAACCAGCGGTAACCAGGTTACAACTGCTTAAAAGTGCCTTAGTCACTTTGATTGACAGGTCCTGTACTCAGTTCAAAAGCAAAATAAAATCCCACTGTCAGTCACGATCCCAGGACCTTGGAAACACTAGTCTGTATGACCTACCACTAAGCCATGACTCTTACACAAGAACATTGTGCTAAAATAAATATAACATGTAATAGTAGGGATGAATGTAAAGGGAATATAGGATGTGTAGTACCCAAAGCATGTCATGTAGAATTACTGTCAAAACTACTGGATTCCCACAATAGTACTGTGTGAACACAAACAGCCATGCTAGTTGGTAGCTTGTAGGTAATAATGTCAGTTAAAGTACATATATAAATGTATGTATATGTACATATATATATATATATATATATATATATATATATATATATATATATATAGTTGTAGGAGTCATTGTGCATACACACTTACTACAGAGAACATGAGAGGGGAATGGAGAAATGTGAATCTACAACATAGCCTGAATCATGAGAGAGATACTAACCTTTACACTCACAGAACACTGTCCACAGCATACCAGCATGGTCCCCGCCTTACAATCTGAAAGGGCAACGCCTATCCCACATACCCTTTTATAGCACTGACCTGAAATCACAGTGAGAACTGCAATCAGTACACAACTGGCTGTATGCAATTAGCAAATGCTGGCTTACAATTGGTGCAGAGGCCATCACATGGACCTATGCAGATACCTACAAAAGCATCCAGTACTAACACTCCACACATGCAATACATTCATTGCACTGTCTGGAAGCAGACAGAGGGAGAGAGAAAAGTGAGAGAGAGAGAGAGAGAACAAAAAAAAAAAAAGTATACACTGTGACTCTGTCACCCGAAGCTGTCAGCAGTGACAGTAGCAGCAGCAAGCAGAAGCAGTGGTAACACAACCAGCTGCGACAAACACAGGTAATGCAAAGTAGCAGGTTAATAGTGTGCATACTGTGAACCCTCCAAATGTGTCATAGGTCTGTATCTATAGGTATGTCCATGTGATATGTTGTGTGTACATAGTTCCACCAAAAGGGGATGACCATACATTACATGTCAATCAGTCTTAGTCCATGATCCTGGCAGCAGTTGTCTGTGCGTTGCCCCCAGCAATGGCTGTAGTGACTGCTTCGAGAGGTCAGCCAGGTTCAAAAGGCAGGATCAGCCCATCACAAAGGCACACTGGCTGGGAACAAGTGTCTGCAGGTACCCGATATCACTGCATATGCATCCCATACTGCATAATTCCATAGCTTAGCAGACCAGGCCGGTTATGCATATGATGTGTTAGGTCCCAGGGTCAGTTGAGGTGCCTTCTTAGTGGTGTGGGACCACTGCCGCTGTATGCCACTGTCCAGGTACATATCCTTTAGTACGGCCAAGATAAATTATCAGTGTTATATGCGGTTGTATGTCCTCTTGGAGTGCAGGTAGCACACAACCAGGGATACCATGAGGTCACAGTGATGCTGTGTGTTCTGCTCTGCTGAGGGCGGCCCTCACCTGGACATGTGAGATGATAGGGAGGTTACATACAGCTGTGATAAATATTTCAGCTGGTGGGGGAGAAGGAGGGGGGATACATGCACCGAACATGTCTGCAAGACTGTTGCCAATATTCATGTGTTTGGTGAATGTTAAGTAGGTGTGTATTAACACAGAGCATATCTGAGGCATGTGGTCCATATGTGTAACATAACTGAAGAAGGCCTTGTGGTCATCCATAGTGTTTGTGGCCATTTACATCCCAGAGTAGGCCGTGGTCGTTGTTATGATGGACCGTAGCGTAGTACCAGTGCTGACCACAGATGCCTTCCCTTAATGGAATGTGCTCTGTCCTGCAGTAGCCTCCTACTATTGTTATACAATCTGCCTCTGTCTGGGGTCCACCGGACAGGATGCCTAACCTTTGTGCATAGGGTCTGGGTTAGAAATGTGCGTCCAAGTTCCATGCAATCTGTGGCATGTCCATGGTAAGCAATTGCAAAGGGGTCAGCAGTGTGGCTTGTGGCTTCCACTGGCCCAGTGTGCTAGTGGCAGCACTACTGCAGAGAGATATAATTAACCACCCCCCATGCAGTGGTGTGTAATACAATCTTGGTATAGTTTTAACTACTGTAGCTAAGATTGCATTGGAATGTACTGGCCTCAATCTGAGGTGAGTGAAATCTTAGTGAGCCGTTGATTGCAACTTTGATCTGCACCTATACAGTATAAAGATTATTTAAATGCGGCAGGTGTTGGTTATTACTTGAATCAGCAGTACACATTTATATTAAGATCTTAATACCAGTTCCATTCTGATATTGTTTGGGGCCAGCAGTGTGGATTATGGGACCACAGACCTTGATCATTACATATAAATTGGTGGGAGTAGGTGGATGATATGTTTTTTACCATGTCATATAAGCTTGTTTGTAGTGGTGGGATATACTAAAAACTGAACTTATGGAGCCTGCAAAACAGGTTTGTCAACAAAGTGCACTTCTGAAGCAAAAGGTACACATATAGTACTCTACCTTGCATAGCAGTTATTTATTTAAACTTAATAATTACAAAATGGTCAACAATGAGCTCTAAAGAACATGAACAAATGACA